>NC_057796.1:320181732-320184922 GCF_018294505.1 Triticum aestivum | reverse complement strand
GTCGGCGGCTTCGGGCTCCGGCGTCGGGCGGCTCCGGCGGGCTTCGGTCGGGGTGGGACGGGGTGAGGGAGGCGGCGGGGTGCGGGGTATATATAGGTGGGGGGGCTGCCGCGGGGGAGGGGGCAAGGCGGCGGGAGGCGGCGTCGATCGGGACTCGGGCGGCGGCGCGGACGTCTCCAGCTCGGAGACGACGGGGAGTTGGGCTGGGCCGCTCGGTTGGGCTTCGGCCCAGTCGGCGCTCGCGGGATTTTTTATTTTTTATCTTTAAATAATTCCGCCAAACCTAAAAAAATCCTAGAAAAATAAATAAAAATCTAAAAATGCCAAAATAAATTTTCGCCATCTAATTAAAATAATTTGAACGAGATGAACATTTTCTTGGCCCAAAAATGCAGTTTTGAAAACGTGAAATTTTTCTAATGCAAATAAAATCCGAATAAAATCAAATATTTGATTTTAATATTTTTCCTCCAATATTTCAATTACTTCGGAGAACTCATATTTTCTCCTCTCATTTATTTTAATATGAAATATTTTCCGGAGAGAAAAATAATTAAAACCAAAATCCTCGTTTCATTATTTGATAAAAAATCAAATATGAAAACCGGGAAAATCCCCAACTCTCTCCTAGGGTCCTTGAGTTGCTTAGGATTTTGAGCATTTGCCAAAATGCAATAAAATATGCTATGCAATGATGATCTAATGTATAACATTCCAAATTGAAAATTTGGGATGTTACACTAATGGTATTGATTTTTTATTGTATATGTTATTATTTCTGTCTATAAACTTTGTCAAAGTTTACAAAGTTTGACTTTGAGCAAAGCTAAAATGCGGAGTAAATAAAAACAGAGGGAGTACGCAGGGACTAGTATAGTTACTACTGCCGGAACATGGTAAGTTGGACCCCTAAATGCGGGCACGGACCGGGCACACCTCAATTATTCTTTCAAACAGTTGGACACCTACATTTAGCACACCATCCGGCTACTTAATCAAGTGTTATGCTTCACTACTTGAAAAGGAAAAGGGTGGTACCGTACCCAAAACCACCACACTGCTTGGGGCTAGGGTAACAACTTGGTACTGTACCACATTTGAACCAGGGCACAAAAACCAGCTATTCTGCGCCTAATGCGCAACACGGAGCACTAACGCTCGAATATGGCCGGGAAAACACAGAAACCGACATGTGGGGCACACCTGTCGGGGCGACGTGGCGCATACTAGTCCAATGGAGGAGCTGGCCCACGACCTTCTCGCCACCAACAACCGTTCATGTGTGTCATGGGGGCCAGCAACGTGGCGCGGCTCCAGCACCGCCTCTGGACACGGCGACCGCGGTGAGCGACACGCTCATCATTGCTGGACACGGTCGGTTTCAGTGTGCCGTGGGTGGCGTTAGCGCTGTGGCACGGCCAACAGATCAACACCCGGCTCGTCGAGGATGCACGGGGCACCGAAGTGCACGCGCGCCGCGACGCGTCCGCGGAGTGGTGTAGCGCGGCCAACTGCATCCCCAGGACCTGAGACCATGCCGGGTTGTCTTGCTTTTTCGATGACATGTGGGGTCGCATGTGAGCAAAGGGCATCTCCAACGTTGCCATGACCGCAGCTGACTACCGTGGCACACCAAAAACCCTCGTCCCTCGCGCCATCGCGCAGTGCGTTCCCAGTCGGCGCCAGCTGCCCGCATTCATGCCATCTGTCTGTATGCCCTCGTTAAGAGGCTCGATGCCCGAGGAACCAACTCCGGTGACTTAATGACGCATCTGGACGCTTGGCCTCACCGGAATGCGCTACTTAAAGCGGCAACGCATAGCTAACCTCCACACCATAGCGCATCGGCCTGCTACCTGGCACCACAACTGCCATGACCGCGAGCGCGAACGCTCTGCGGGAGAGCTTGTCTTCGGGGATGAAGCTCAAGGTCGCTGCCCTTGCTCAAGTCGCCGCTCGCGACGCAATAGCGGTGTAGCCGGACGCAGACGCGACCGCACAAGCGGTGACCACGCTGGTGGCCGATGACGGGAGCACCGTCAGCCATGCGTCCTACTTGCCGCCGTCCAACGTCTGGCACCGCCTAGGTCGGGGACTCCTCCGAGGATGGGTAGGGCATGGGAGGCGGCAGGGCATAGTGTGCCAACTGGCCGGTCCGTCTCCCGTGTTTTACTCTTCCTCGCCGGAGACCGCACCTTCACTTTATGGGTCTTGAACCCCGCCCCCGTACATGGAGATCGCAGATAGAGGACGTCGGTCGCCGCCGTAGAATAGGTTTAGGGTCGGGTTTCTTTTATTTTTTTGTCCTATAAAAGTTTGAAATGTAATGAAAATCTGCCGTGTTTGCATTAATCTCGGCCGGTGTATATGAACTTTCACAATAATATAGTATATTGTAGGAGTACTAGCAAGATGCCCGTGCGTTGCACGGAACATCAAGATGTTGTGGGAGAAAAGGATGAACGAGGGAAGGCCTTATCTGCAAATGTGGAGAGGAGTGCGGGTAAATTGTCATAGTTTCCTTCCTATCCGTTAGATATAGATCGGACGGCCTATATTGTAGGATGGCAGGCACACCATCATCACCAACTCTGATTTTTATTGAACCGAGACAAAGCTAACATGCGAAGTAAATAAACACAGATGGTCTACATACACAATTTATCTTAGGAACTCCAATAGTACGTCCACTACACATTCACGCATTTCACATCTTTCTACATCTACGGGAACCTATGAAAGGGTTAACGTAAATTGCCTCTCTCTCTCCTCCCTGATTTTCATGGTGGTGGGCCCCTCCCCCCAATCTACAATCAATAGCTCACACGTTTCACATTACATTAATTATGTAACTGGGATTACGTAGGTGTAGCATTACTCGTCCTAAAAAACCCAACTAAGCCATATCACGCGGGAAAAGACCCAGCCGCGCCGTTTTAGTCGGGATTACTGGATTACTAGAAGTAGTATCGATGGATCGCGTGAAGCACCAAGTTTTTTTAGGGGGCGAAGCACCTAGTTTAAACAGAAAAAGGCGGTACACTCACAGCACACCTGTCGCGGTCGCATTGCACCCCACACACGTTCGGTCCTGCACACGACTCACGCAAATGGAACGCGCTTCGGCTTGCCTCTTCACTAACACATGCAACTACACTTGGAGAAATCGACCATGCACCAAACTCTCCCC
>NC_057796.1:320033208-320181350 GCF_018294505.1 Triticum aestivum | reverse complement strand
CTCCACTCCATTCGCTTCGCCAAAGCCGCCCTCCGCGCCGCGTCGATACGTCGGCGCCGCGGTTCGTCGAGGGGCCCACCACAGTACGCTCCCACAGTACGCTCTCGTAGACTACCGTCCTCTAGCCGCGCCGCCACCGCTGGCGACGTTTTTGTGGAGGCGCAAGGCGGTCAGCACCGCCACCGCTGGCGACGTTCGTGTGGAGACGCACGGCGGTCAGCTTCTCCCACGGTACGCGCATTCTAGACTGAGGCCCCGTGCATGTCGGTGTAGCACTGAATGTTAGCTGATAGACGCTGTTGATCTCACTATTTGCCAAAGTAGTTTACAGTCAATATGCTCTACTTAAGAAGCTTCCTTGCCCTGTTCTGCACTCAATCTGCTTAGCTGAGATAGCATGCCAAGCCCGATTAGTTGCTAAAATATCTTGCCACATATTTATTCTGACGTAGATTGCCATGGTCTAGTAGCCAATCTGTTAGGTGAAATAGCTCTACACCGTTTTATACTCGATCTTTGTTGCTGCGATGGCCTTCGATAGTTCGATGGCTGTGTGCTCGGCCTCATTGACCGCTGAAACAGCCTGCCATAATTTAGCACTCAAATCTGTTTGCTGAATTAGCTTTAAATATATTTCGTTACTTAGATCTGCTCGTCCAAATATCTTGCCATAGCTTTAGACATCGACCTAGGTATTTTTTTCTGGACTTCATAAAAAAGTTGTAATATCTAGTAGAAGAACTAATTTGTATGTCTAACAGATGGACAGGACTTGGATAACTTCTGCTCGAAGATTCCCCGCTGCATATGTCGAGGGGGTTGAAAACTTCATGAACTTTATCAGAGCTGAGTACGGTGGTCCGAAATCAAATGTGCTCTAGCCGTGTAGCAGTTGTATGAATTCAGTTACAAGACCCCAGTCAACTGTGCAAAATCATCTACACTTGTATGGGATGTCGGTCACATATACTAGGTGGGTTCATCATGGTGAAGTTGTGAACGTCAATGTTACTGACTACGTGGAAGCAGCAGATAACCATTGTGATCTTCCTGATGCTCAGGTGGAAGAGGAGGAGGAGGTGGTGGTGGTGGAGCTAGTGAGTTTGACCAACATCGAAACAATGCTACGAGATGCTCGTGCATTTCGTGAACTTTCACCTGTAGAAGAAAAAAGGTGGGCCCGCATGTTGGAACAATGCAACGTGGCTGTCACCCCAGGAAATAAGCTGTCAGTATTCTCAGCTATGGTCACCTTTCTTCAGGTGAAGGAATCTGAGCGGATGACCAACAAATCATTCGATGCGATGTTGGCTGCTTCCGCAAATCTTTCCCAGATGCGTCTAAGCTGCCACACACCTACAGTAAAATGAAGAATTTCCTTCGTGCAGTTGGAATTGGATATGATATGATCCATGTTTGTAAGAATAATTGTGTTCTGTTCCGGAAGGATTATGCCAACTTAAGTAAATGCCCGAAATGCAAATCATCAAGATGGAAAGATGGCGATGTTGTGAAGAGGATTCCTCATAATGTTCTGAGATATTTTCCCATTATACCAAGATTGTAGAGGTTGTTTCATGATGCTGAAACAAGAGAGGATGTACTGTGGCAAACCAGGAGTACAGAGATCAGAATGTAATGAGCCATCCATCTCATGGTAGTGAGTGGAAAAGCTTCAATCAGAAACACAAAAAGTTTGCTGCTGACCCAAGAAACATTAGACTTGGCTTAGCTTCAGATGGATTTAACCCATTTGGCCACCAGAGCGCCACATATAGCATGTGGCCAGTGCTTGTTATCCCTTGCAACATGCCTCCGAATGTCTGTACCAAAGAATCAAACTACATGATGGCCTTGCTCGTCCCAGGTCCAAAAAGTCCTGGAAATGATTTTGATTTATTCATGGAGCCTCTTGTGGAGGAACTTCAACAGCTATGGAGGGGTGTTCTCACTCGAGACCTATATAGCAGCCCACCAGATGATTTCTTTCTGCGTGTTGTTATAATTTGGTGCATCCATGATTATCCAGCTTTGGGCACTATGTCAGGGCGAACAACACATGGTTACAATGCATGTGTTCATTGTGATAGGAATCCGTTGTCATATGCAATACTTAGCAAGGTCCGTTACATTGGACACCACTGTTTCCTTGCCAAGGACGCCGCGTCCTACAAATACTGAAGACATGTGTTCAATGCAAAGCATGAAAACCGTGATGCGCCAAAGAGGCTCACCGCCGATGAGTTGCAAGTGGAATTAGAGAAGGTCAGGCATATTACACTAGGAAACCATCCTGGTAATGGTACCGGGAAAAGGATGTTGGGAATCGTAGCATAATTTTAAAATTTTCCTACGCTCACCAAGATGCATCTATGGAGTATACTAGCAACGAGGGGAAAGGAGTGCATCTACATACCCTTGTAGATCGCGAGCGGAAGCGTTCCAATGAACGTGGATGACGGAGTCGTACTCGCCGTGATTCAAATCACCGATGACCGAGTGCCGAACGGACGGCACCTCCGCGTTCAACACACGTATGGTGCAGCGACGTCTCCTCCTTCTTGATCCAGCAAGGGGGAAGGAGAGGTTGATGGAGATCCAGCAGCACGACGGCGTGGTGGTGGATGTAGCGGGATGCCGGCAGGGCTTCGCCGAGCATATACGAGAGAGAGAGGTATTGCAGGGGGAGAGGGAGGCGCCCAAGGCAGTGTTATTGCTGCCCTCCCTGCCCCCCCTTTATATAGGCCCCCTGGGAAGGGGGGCGCCGGCCAGGGATCCCATCTGGATGGGGGGCGGCGGCCAGGGGGGTGACTTACCCCCCAAGGCAAGTGGGGCGCCCCCTTGCCCTAGGGTTTCCAACCCTAGGCGCAGGGGGAAGGCCCATGGGGGGGCGCCCAGCCCACTAGGGGCTGGTTCCCATCCCACTTCAGCCCACGGGGCCCTCCGGGATAGGTGGCCCCACCCGGTGGACCCCCGGGACCCTTCCGGTGGTCCCGGTACAATACCGGTAACCCCCGAAACTTTCCCGGTGGCCGAAACTTGACTTCCTATATATAATTCTTTACCTCCGGACCATTCCGGAACTCCTCGTGACGTCCGGGATCTCATCCGGGACTCCGAACAACTTTCGGGTTTCCGCATACACATATCTCTACAACCCTAGCGTCACCGAACCTTAAGTGTGTAGATCCTACGGGTTCGGGAGACATGCAGACATGACCGAGACGCCTCTCCGGTCAATAACCAACAGCGGGATCTAGATACCCATGTTGGCTCCCACATGTTCCACGATGATCTCATCGGATGAACCACGATGTCGAGGATTCAATCAATCCCGTATACAATTCCCTTTGTCAATCGGTATGTTACTTGCCCGAGATTCGATCGTCAGTATCCCAATACCTTGTTCAATCTCGTTACCGGCAAGTCTCTTTACTCGTACCGCAATGCATGATCCCGTGACTAACGCCTTAGTCACACAGAGCTCATTATGATGATGCATTACCGAGTGGGCCCAGAGATACCTCTCCGTCATACGGAGTGACAAATCCCAGTCTCGATCCGTGCCAACCCAACAGATACTTTCGGAGATACCCGTAGTGCACCTTTATAGTCACCCAGTTACGTTGTGACGTTTGGCACACCCAAAGCACTCCTACAGTATCCGGGAGTTGCACGATCTCATGGTCTAAGGAAAAGATACTTGACATTGGAAAAGCTTCTAGCAAACGAAACTATACGATCTTTTATGCTATGCTTAGGATTGGGTCTTGTCCATCACATCATTCTCCTAATGATGTGATCCCGTTATCAATGACATCCAATGTCCATAGTCAGGAAACCATGACTATCTGTTGATCAACGAGCTAGTCAACTAGAGGCTTACTAGGGACACGTTGTGGTCTATGTATTCACACATGTATTACGATTTCCGGACAATACAATTATAGCATGAACAATAGACAATTACCATGAACAAAGAAATATAATAATAACCATTTATTATTGCCTCTAGGGCATATTTCCAACAAAGGAAGCGTGGCAGGGCAGAAGAGAGATTATTGTTTACCCGCAGGTCCACTTTGTGGGACTTGGAGTGTTGGAAAGATTTGGATCTGTGACATAATCTTGATGTGATGCACATCGAGAAAAATATATGTGACAGCATTATCAGCGCACTTCTTAATATTGAAGGAAAGACAAAAGATACCTTAAAATCTAGGATTGATTTGACACACCTGGGTATCAGACAGGATTTGCAAGTGCAAGATGAAGGTAAACCACGGGATATGGCACCAGCTGTGTACGTCTTCGACAAGGTATAAAGAAAAGAATTCTGCGAGGTCCTGTCACGTGTGAGATTCCCACATGGATTTGCTTCCAACCCTGAAAGGAGAGTCAGTGCAGATGGAAACAAGGTACAAGGGTTGAAAACTCATGACTGCCACGTCCTACTTCAAAGGGTTTTACCTGTTATCCTTCGAGGATTGGGCCGCCCTGACTTATACAGAGCAGTTGCAGAGTTGGGACAGTTCTTCAGGGAACTCTGCAGTAAAAATATCAGGATAGATGCTTTGGAGCGTCTTAGAGACAAGGTACCAACTATCATATGCGACCTTGAGAAGATATATCCTCCAGTCTTCTTTGATGTGATGGTGCATTTGGTTGTTCATCTACCTGATGAAGCACTACTTAGAGGTCCAGTACTTTCAAGGTCTATGTTAGGAACAGAGCTAGACCCGAGGGTTCCATTGCAGAGGCCTACATTGCTACAGAAGCGTTGACATTCTGCTCAAAATACATTGAAACTGCTAATCAGCTTAGCAAAGAGGTGGGTGAAGACAATCCCGGGCTCAATGTTTTTGATTATTCTATTCGAGTTACAGGGAAGAGTTGACAAGAGGACAAACCTAAAGATTTGGACAAAATGGTTTGGTATGTGTTGAATAACCTACCTGAGATACTACCTTATATCAAGTAAGTGCTAAGTACTACAGCTTATACATCGTAATCTACTAAACTTGCAGCGCATTCTTATATATTTAGATGTTTGACGCGATCACTATGTTGTGCAACATCTACAAAAATGAGTTACTGCCGCAAAATCCAAGAAACATTGACAAACTGGTTATGGCAGGATTTGCGAAATGGTTCAAGAGCCATGTAAGCTTTTGAATTGCACTGTCAGCTTTTTAATATATTGAGTACATAAGATGATCAACTTCTCTATTTTCTAACCATAGGTTAAGAAGATGCGGGAGGATGGGCAGGCTGTTGATGATGCCCTTTACGCACTAGCAATGGGTCCTGATACTCGGGTAAGACATTATGAATCTTGCATTGTTGGAGATGTGCGCTACAACACCCTTGCACGCGACGAAGGCAGGAAGACACAAAATAGTGCCATCATGAGCACGGATACGTACGACAGAGAGACAACTGAAATGTATGCTTACATAATAGACATTGTTCAGTTGTAGTATATCTCCATTTCGAGGATCATCGGTGTCTGGTTCTGTTGTGCTGTCGTTGGTATAACCTGTTTTCCAGGATCGCAAAACCCAGAGTTGATGATTATTTCAAATCCATCAATGTCAAGGTGGCGTACCAGACCAACGAGCCTTTTATTTTGGCAAATCAAGCAACACAGATATTTTTCTTGGAAGACACATTTGCACGTAGCGATGACTGGAGAGTATTGCAAAGGTTTGAGCAGAGGAATTCGTTTAATGAAGTTGCACAACATATGATGCTTACACTGCTCCTGATGTACAAGATTCCACAGATGTTCCTAATATCTTTGAGAACCATCACATCAATGACGCCGGCAAAAAGATTGCCTGTCATGCTGTGGACATACAAGAGTTGATCAAGAAGAAGCCAACGTTCGAGAACATTGAGGATGAAGAAGAAGATGACATTGTGGGGAATTACGATTTAGACTGATACACATGGCGAAGATGTTGACGCTGCTGCTGCGGATGATGATTAGATTGCTTTTGTCGTATTTGCCTGTCAGAAGACGTTTTTTATCTACTATGTGAAATTGTGTTTGCTATGACAACTGAAACCTAATGAACGTGTTGTTTAGTATTTTGCTGTGAGAACATCACTTGTTATGTATGTTGATTTGTGTTGGTGATTCTACGACGACTAAAACATGATGACATTGTTGTTTAGTTGTACTCATATTTGGCTGTGAAACTTGAATTTGATGACATAGTTTGCTGTTGGACTGCAATTTGCTCGACGTCTTTGAATGGGAACAAAGCTTACCCGACAGGGCCTCTGCTAATTTATTTATTTATTACCAAAAGGGCCTGTGCTATTTATTTATTTATGAGCAAAAGGGGATACCACCTGATTTCCGTTAATAGAAATCATTCGATGTTCACAACACTACGCCCAGCCTGCTACACAGGTTTCATTCATTACTAGTTTCTGCAAAGTGCTCATGTCATAGCCACTGAATACATCACAAGTGCTACATACACTACAAATAAAGAGACAATCATCCTACAGAGCACATCGATTTTTCCCATTATCTTCACAAGCTCTTCCATCTCCTCATTACTGTCAAGGCTGTTCAGCAGCTGTTGCTTGGCCATGATCAGAGGAACTGCATCTTTAACCTTCTGCTCTGCATCTTCCTCTTCTGCCGTTCCTTCAGTTACTTGTCCAACACCCCAACCTGCTGGTATTGGGATTCCTCGGCTAACCAAATAATCAGCGTAGGTGCATTCCCCCATATCAGTAACTTCCCAAAAATACAAATCATATGAATCTTCCCTTTTCTGCACGAATCAAATTGGAAGATCATCAACCAAACTATTAAAAAATCAGCAACTGAAAGCAGCAGAACAACACTTAAACATATTATTACCCCATGATTCGGGCATTTGTAGAACACTCGGCCAGGGTTGAGGATTGTGGTCGAGACGTGACGGATGACTCTGCGTGATCTGCAGCAGTGGCACCACACCAACGGCAGTGGGTTGCGATGAGCAACCGGCTGCGGTGCGTGTGTCGGCGGGGGTGTGATGGGACCCACAGGCGATGGTACGGGTGGTGACTTGGTGCATATCTAGTTGTTGCCTGCTGAAGAGCAGGTGGACGAGCAGCGAGCGGACATGGTTGCTGCGGCCAGAGCTTCTGATGCTAGGCAGAGTAAGTAGAGAAGAGGAGAAGCGAACATTGGATATGTCAGTTTCATTACTTGCAGAGTAGCATAGCACCATATATAGTCATAGTCTAGGTTTGGATTCGAACCAGCTACAGGAGCATGTCTCTCTTTTTTCTAAAACTCAGCAACGTCTCTTTACCGGTACACTAGCTTGTTCTGTACGCCTTCTAAAGTCTTTGATTTTCTTTCTCTCTTTTTTGCGAGGAAGGAAGGAGGACAAAATTGAGAATTCCTGGGACTCGAACCCAAGACCTCTCGGTTCAAAACCAAGGGTGCTAGTCACTTATGTGGCGAGCGTTCCCTGGGAGGAGGACTGCAGACCAACACATTTTCCTCGTAGTTTTAGTTGTGATGCAAGATCGAACGGTTGCAGTTTCGGGAATGTTATCAGGCGAACGAGCCCAGTTTTTCTTTTCTTCCTATATATAAAAAAGTATGCTACTTGGTGTCAGCTTAGTCAACAAATGATTGTGCCAACCTTGACCTTGGATTGACATTCAACGTCTATCGTGTTTCTTCAGTCTCTTCTTCCTCCAGCCGCCAAAGCCAAACCAGCGTCGCCGGGACCACTTGCTCCCGCCTCCCACGGCTGGTTGTGCTGCCGCGCACGCATCGTGGCCACATCGCACCCTAAAACTCTGCGCACCTTCCCCGGCTCCTGTTCGTTCCCGTCCGAGGCCTCACCATCGTGCTTCGCGTTGGTTCGCTCGGCACGGCACCGCCCTCCGGTGTTGTAAACATGGTCAACAACCGAGAGGAATAAGTAGATGACTATACATGGTGAGGATGACAATAGGGACCCAGCAGCGTGCGCAGTAGTTTTGTTTTTTCGGGACGGAGAAGGGTATCAACTTGGTTGTTCGGGAGCTGTGGCCCGTCTAGCCCAGGCTTTTATTTCATATGTTTAGCACATGACCAGCCCAGCTTGTTTTTTTTCCTTTCTGAAAATGGCTAGCCCAGCTATTTTGTTTTTTTGCAGAATAACCAACATAGGCCTACTTGCTTTTCTACGCCCTGCTGGGCCGGAAATCTTTCAAGACAAGGAGGGATGCATTTTGCCCAGAAAATGGGCTATAAGTAATAAGAAATGGGCTGTAAGTAATATTAAATGGGTTGTAAAATGAAAAATACAGGAAATAGGCAATTAGTTCCAAAATACTTTTTTCTTTCGGATTTTGATATTTTAAATTTCATTGTTTTTGTGCGGGTAAAATTTCATTGGATGAAGGTATGTTTAGTTTTTAAATTAATTTGAATCTGGCTAGAAATTTCGGTCTTTATGTTGTCTGGGACAGATTTGGAGGCTGACTTGTGGGTCTACTAGGTTGATGTGTACGAAACGCTTTGTCAACTTAGTCCACAAACGATTCTAGCAACAGTGACCATTGGATGTTAATCCAACGGCCGTGCTACTTCTTCAATATCTGATCTTGCTCTAGTCGCCCAAACCAGCGCTGGTGGGACTGCCTGCTCCCGCCTCCCATGGCCGGTTGTGCTACCGCACAGGCTGCACCGCCCCACCCTACTCCATTGCTGGACAAGCCATTCCTCTACTCACCCACACCTCCTATTATTTTCCGGCGACGGCAGCCGCACCAGTAAACCCTCGTACTCCCCACCGCGTGGGCAACTACTGCCGAGTCTTCCCCGGCTCTGTGTCGTTCCCTTCCTAGGACTCGCCATCCTCCACCGCTCTAGTTCTCTCGGTGCGTCGTGGTCAACGTGGTCAACGAACGACATCCATCGGACGTGGACTGCACGTGGAGAGGCTGACAGCTGGGTCCACGGCCGTACACAAGGAAATGCCTCCTTATTACACGCAAAATAATTATTCATCCACCTGACATCTGGGACCCACCGGGAGGGCCTCTATATTTTGCGAAAAATGCCCCCCCCCCCCGCTGACAGGACGGACCCACCAGCTATATCTTTGCACGCAAGGAAGTGCCTCCTTATTACGCACAAAAAAATGAATACTCCCCCTGCTAGCTGGGACCCAACATAGTGGGAGGCTGACTTGTGGGCCTACTAAGTTGACGGGGACGGAGGGCTTTGTCAACTTAGTCAATATGAACGATTCTAGCTCCAGTGATCGTATGATGTCCATCCAACTGTCGTAGTGCTTCTTCAACCTCTGGTCTTCTTGCTCCAGCCGCCCAAAGCAGCGCCGGTCGTGTCGCATGCTCCTGCCTCCCGTGGTCGGATGTGTTGCCGCGGAGGCCTTACCGCCCCCTACTACTCCCCCCGCTGGCCAGGCCATCCACTCACCCAGACCCTCTGTTATTCTGCAGCGACGGTAGCATCACACCGCAGCCGAACCAGTGAACCCTCGTACTCCTCTCCGTGTGGGCTTCCACTGCCGCGTCTTCCCCGGCTCCGCGTCGTCCCCTTCCTAGGCCTCGCTGTCGTCCACCGCCCTGGTGCTCTCGGCGCAGCGTGGTCAACATGGTCAAGGAATGACTTCCATCGGAAGAGTACTGTACGTGGAGAGGCTGACAGCTGGGTCCACGGCTGCAGCAAGGAAGTGCCTCCTTATTATGCGGAAAATAATGATTCCTCCACCTGACAGTAGGGACCCACCGAATGGGCCACCGTATTTCATGAAAAAAACTTTTCCCCCTGACTACTGGGATCCACCAGCTACATCTTTGCACGCAAGGAAGTGCGTCCATATTATGGGCAAAAAGAAATGATTCACCCCCTGACTGCTGGGACCCACCAGCTACATCTTCGCATGTAAGGAAGTGCCTGACAGTCGGGACCCACCTGGTCGAAGCGTACGTAGCGTTGACATTCTGGTCGCGAACGTGTACGTACATATGATCGGTCTGTCTGTAGGCTGCAGCGATGAACCGTGGCCATGTAAGGAAGGGCACTTGTCGTAGTAGAGGCGTGCACGTAGCGTGTCACGCAGTCCCGTTAATATTGTGTAGACGTACGTACAGTGGCCAGGGTGCAAGAAAGTAAATACGGCCACATACGTACATACGGGCGGGGTCTCGAACGCCTACTCGCGCATACGTATGGCCAGGTCTCGTGTACATGGCTGGGTCGGAATGGAGAAACCGTGTCGTCGTGTTCATGGGGAGGCAACGGAAAGCGTCGTGTTCATCGGGAGGCAACGGAATACGTCGTGTTCATCGGGAGCCAACCGGCTTGGACGGAACAACCGATCGAAATGAGGCCTGGCGTACCGCAGAACGGAGGAAACAGCCTTGTGTTCGACCGGCCACAGTCGAAACGGGATCCTATTCATCAGGAGGGGTCTGGCGTACCGCAAAACAGAGGAAACGGACTTCTCTTGGACCTATTATGGTCGAAACGGGGTCCTGTTGATCAGGAGGGGTGTGGCGTACCGCAAAACGGAGGAAACGGACTTATGTTGGCATGCTACGGTCGAAACGGTGGTCCTGTTCATCGGGAGGTGTGTGGCGTACCGCAAAACGGGACTCCACGGGATGATGTTCGTCTCCACCGTCGACATCCTCCAGCCTCTACGGGCTACTATTCGTCCACCGTCGACCTCCTCCAGCCTCCACCAGCGACTGTTCATCCACGGGCTCCTGTTCATCCAGCCTCCACCGCTCCTCCACCGGCTACTGTTCAACCAGCCCTCTCCACGGGGTCCTGTTCAACCACCCCTCCACGGGCTACTGTTCATCCAGCCCTCCACCGGCTACTGTTCAACCAGCCCTCCACGGGGTCCTGTTCATCCAGCTCTCCACGGGGTCCTATTCATCCACCCCCAACCGGCTCGATCGGGGTCCTGTTCATCCAGCGGTAACGGCCTCTACTACCACCGGGTCCTGTTCATCCAACCCCCACTGGGAACTGTTCATCCAACCCCCCCAACAACACTCACTATTCATCAAGGGAAGGAGGCAGCAGGGTTCGATCGGCTTCAGTTAGCAGCTGTAGTGAAGGAATCGCTCGGTCGGGTTCAGTTAACAGCCATCGATCGATCGCTCGGGTTCGGTAACGCGTAGCCTGCAGTGCAATCGCTCGGGTTCAGTAGGCAAACGCCTCACTCGTGTTCAGTTAGAGCCCAATGCCTCACACCCACGCCCGTACATGTACGAGAGAAACGCGCAAACCTCCGTGCATCGCTCGGCCCCGACCACCCACCGTAACCGGGAACTCCCTGATATTTTCCTCGCCCTCGCTTCTACCATGTTTTTTCCGTCGTGGACGGCCCAAAGAATGTCATGCAGCTGCGTGTCCGTCCCACCCAGGACGAAAAGCCCATTTTCTGTCATGATTTTTTGTCATAGAAGTAGGAGCCCACCACATCTATGATGATACTGGGTTTTGTCACAATTATCGTCATAGAAGTGTCATAAGCATGATAGGAAAAAAATTCGTTCGGCCCAAAATGTCACGGATGTGTCTTTTTTTTGCAGTGTCTTTTGTCATTGTAGGACCTTGACTTGGAACATCTTTCTTTGCTTCTACTCTTGTAGAACTTGTTGAATTTCTTCACCATTAGACTCGATTCTTCATTGAAGGCTTGTTTCTCAATTGATGATGTAGGAGCATCACATGAGGGTTTGTAAGCACCACTAGACTTGTTGTGAAGCTCTTCTTTATCCTTGAGTGACATCTCATGAGCAACAATTCTTCCAATGACTTCGGTTGACTTGAGATCTTTGTAATTGGGCATCATTTCGATCAAAGTGCACACGGTATCATATTTTCCATCCAAGGCTCTTAGGATCTTCCTTATGATGAATCTGTCGGTCATCTCTTCACTTCCTAAGCCAGCAATCTCATTTGTGATGAGAGCAAGCCTAAAGTACATTTGAGCGACACCTTCACCATCCTTCATTTTGAACTTGTTAAGCTGACTTTTAAGCACATCCAATTTGGATTCCTTGGCGGAGTCGGTACCTTCGTGCATTTCAATCAAAGTATCCCAAATTTCCTTTGCGTTCTCAAGACGGTTGATTTTGTTGAATTCTTCGGGGCACATTGAAGAGGATAACGCAAGCTTGAGCATTGTATTGCAACATCTTCAATTCTTCTGCGGTCGCTTCACAATTAGGTTCTCTCCCATCGAGGAATTCACCTTGCAAGACAATACACACAATAGCCCAAACAGCGGGGTTATGTCCAAGAATATGCATTTTCATCGTATGCTTCCAACTAGCAAAATTAGTACCATCAAAGTAAGGACCTCCACGGTGGTAATTTCCCTCGCTAGACGCAATACTCTCCTAGGTTGTGAAACCAAGGCTATGATCACCAAAGCAATGGAAATCAAGGAAAATGGAGACCAAAGCTTTGATACCACTTGTAGGATGAAAGTATGTCTATAGGGGGGTGATTAGATTACTTGACCAAATAAAAATCTTGCCTTTTCCCAATTTTAAGTGTTGGCAGATTTTAGCAACTTAGCACAAGTCAAGCAATCAACCTACACATGCAATTCTAAGAGTATAGCAGTGGAATGTAAATCATTGCATATGAAGGTAAAGGGGAGGAGTTTGGAGGGAGAAACGCAATGTAGACACGGAGATTTTTGGCATTGTTCCGATAGGTGGTGCTATCATACATCCACGTTGATGGAGACTTCAACCCACGAAGGGTAACGGCTGCGCGAGTCCACGGAGGGCTCCACCCACGCAGGGTCCACGAAGAAGCAACCTTGTCTATCCCACCATGGCCATCGCCCACTAAGGACTTGCCTCACTAGGGTAGATCTTCACGAAGTAGGCGATCTCCTTGCCCGTACAAACTCCTTGGTTCAACTCCGCAATCTTGACGGAGGCTCCTAAGTGACACCTAACCGATCTAGGAGACACCACTCTCCAAAAGGTAATAGATGGTGTGTTGATGATGAACTCCTTGCTCTTGTGCTTCAAATGATAGTCTTCCAAACACTCAACTCTCTCTCACAGATTTGGATATGGTGGAAAGATGATTTGAGTGGAAAGCAACTTGGGGAAGGCTAGAGATCAAGATTCTTGTGGTTGAATTGGAATATCTTGGTCTCAACACATGAGTAGGTGGTTCTCTCTCAGAAAATGAATGCTGGAAGTGTAGGCACGTTCTGATGGCTCCCCCCCCGAATGGAGGATGGGTGGAGGGGTATATATAGCCTCCACACAATATCTAACCGTTACACACAATTTACCAAACTCGATGGGACCGAATAGTGAAACTCGGTCAGACCGATTCAGTTCAAAATGTGAACGTTAGGATTTTCGGTGGGACCGGCATGATCAACTCGGTGGGACCGATGTGCTAGGGTTAGGGCATAACTTGATCTCGGTGAGTGAGGGAGTCATGGATTAGGGGGTCCTCGGGCAGCCGGACTATATACTTTAGCCGGACTGTTGGACTATGAAGACACAAGATTGAAGACTCCGTCCCGTGTCCGGATGGGACTCTCCTTGGCGTGGAAGGCAAGCTTGGCAATACGGATATGTAGATCTCCTCCCTTGTAACCGACTCTGTGTAACCCTAGCCCCCTCCGGTGTCTATATAAACCGGAGGGTTTAGTCCGTAGGACGACAACAATCATACCATAGGCTAGCTTCTAGGGTTTAGCCTCTACGATCTTGTGGTAGATCAACTCTTGTAATACTCATATCATCAAGGTCAATCAAGCAGGAAGTAGGGTATTACCTCCATCGAGAGGGCCCGAACCTGGGTAAACATCGTGTCCCCTGCCTCCTGTTACCATCCGCCTTAGACGCACAGTTCGGGACCCCCTACCCGAGATCCGCCGATTTTGACACCGACATTGGTGCTTCCATTGAGAGTTCCACTGTGCCGTCACCATAAGGCTTGATGGCTCCTTCGATCATCGACAACGATGCGATCCGGGGCGAGGTTTTCCTCCCCGGACAGATCTTCGTATTCGGCGGCTTCGTACTGCGGGCCAACTCACTCGGCCATCTGGAGAAGATCAAAAGCCACGCCCCTGGCCATCAGGTCAGGTTTGGAAACTTGAACTATACTGCCGACATCCGCAGAGACAATCTTTGACGGGTTCGAGCCCATGTCAAGTGCGCCGCACAGTCACGCCGGGCATGACTTAGCTCTGTTGTCGGACAGTGTTCGGGAGATCACACCTGCAACTACTCCGGCCCTCAATCCGGAGCAGATTGCGCCGTCCAAGGACGGGCGGATGGACCCCGCCACGAAGGCCGCGCACTCAGCAGCGATAGAGCCAAATGCTGACTTCACTTCCTATGAGACCCGTGTTGCCGGACACCTAGATTCGTCCCCGGCCACGGGCTCTGAGCCGCCTGCGTCTGTGCCTATCGAATCCGATTGGGCACCGATGATGGAGTTTTCCTCCGCGGATATCTTTCAGCACTCACCACTGGGCGACGTGCTAAACTCATTGAGGTCTCTCTCCTTGTTAGGAGACCCTTGGCTGAACTATGTCCGGCTAGAATGGGATGCGGAAGACGGAGAAATTCGCTCGCCACCCACCACCCACTTAGTAGCCACTGTCGATGATTTAACCGACATGCTCGATTTCGGCTCCGAAGACATCAACGGCATGGACGACGATGCGGGAGACGAACAGGAACCACCGCCCATAGGGCGCTGGACTGCCACCTCATCATATGATATATACATGGTGGACACCCCCAAAGAAGGTGATGGCGATAAGACAACGGAGGATAATCCCTCCAAGAAGCAATCCAAGCACCGACGTCAGCGGCGCCGCTCTAAGTCCCGTCATAGCAAAATCAGCAATACCGGGACAAGAGACAATAATGCTCCGGATAGTGCCGAGGACGACGACAATCCCCTCCAGCCAGACCTCGAGCGGGAGGATGAACAAGCTAGCCCTCCGGAACAGACAACAGATGGATAATCAGAGGATGACAATTACATGCCTCTCTCCGAAGACGAGGTGAGCCTCAGCGACGAAGAATTTATCATGCATGAGGATCCCGTCGAGCAGGAGCGCTTCAAGCGCCGGCTTATAGCCACAGCAAATAGCCTGAAGAAAAAGCAACAACAGCTTCGAGCTGATCAATATCTGCTAGCAGATAGATGGACTGAAGTCCTGGCGGCCGAGGAATACAAACTCGAGCGCCCAACCAAGAGTTACCCAAAGCGCAGGTTGCTACCCCAACTCGAGGAGGAAGCATTAAAACCTACATCACCAGCATATGATGCGGCTGATCGGCCACCTCGTGGCCGAGACAGAGGGGCATATCAGCCCGAAGTCCAGCCCGCACCCCGCCGCCATTCAAACAAAAATACCAAGGCCTGGGGAAACACGCGGGACCTGCGAGACGTATTGGAAAACAAAGAAGGACATACAAGATCGATCTGCGGATCATGGGGTCGCGCCCCAACGCGTGACGATGATCGTCACGCTGGATACACTAAAAGCAAATCCGGCCGAGCCGAATACAGCAAACAAGACTCGTATGAACTGCGTCGTGACATAGCCCGGCACAGAGGCGCCGCACACCCCCTATGATTCACCGATGAAGTAATGGATCATGAATTCCCAGAAGGATTCAAACCCGTGAACATTGAGTCATATGATGGCACAACAGACCCCACGGTATGGATCGAGGATTTCCTCCTCCACATCCACATGGCCCGCGGTGACGATCTACATGCCATCAAGTACCTCCCACTAAAACTCAAAGGACCAGCTTGGCATTGGCTGAATAGCCTGCCAGCAAACTCCATTGGCAGTTGGGAGAATTTCGAAGACGCATTCCTGGACAACTTCCAGGGCACTTATGTGCGACCACCAGATGCTGATGACTTGAGCCACATAACCCAACAGCCAGGGGAATCGGCCAGGAAATTCTGGACTCGGTTCCTAACTAAAAAGAACCAAATTGTCGACTGTCCGGATGCCGAGGCCTTAGCGGCATTTAAACATAACATCTGGGACGAGTGGCTCGCTCGACACCTCGGCCAAGAGAAGCCGAAGTCCATGGCAGGCCTCACGACACTCATGACCCGCTTTTGCGCGGGCGAGCACAGCTGGCTGGCTCGCAGCAACAGCACATCAAGCAATCCTGGCAATTCAGACGCCAAAGATACTAACGGCAGACCACGTCACAACAGACACAAGCGCCACAACAACGGCGACAACGCCGAAGACACGACAGTCAATGCCGGATTCAGTGGCTCTAAATCCGGTCAGCAGAAGAAGCCGTTCAAAAGAAGCTATCCGGGCCCGTCCAGTTTGGACCGTATACTCGATCACTCGTGTCAAATTCATGGCACCCCCGATAAGCCAGCCAATCACACCAACAGAGAATGCTGGGTATTCAAGCAGGCCGGCAAGTTGAATGCCGAAATCAAGGACAAGGGGCTGCATAGCGATGACGAGGAGGAGCCTCGGCCGCCGAACACAGGAGGACAGAAGAGGTTCCCTCCACAAGTGAAAACGGTGAACATGATATACGCAACCCATATTCCCAAGAGGGAACGGAAGCGTGCACTAAGGGATGTCTATGCGATGGAGCTAGTCGCCCCAAAGTTCAACCCATGGTCCTCTTGTCCGATCACCTTCGATCGCAGGGACCACCCCACTAGTATTCGGCATGGCGGATCTGCCGCATTGGTCCTTGACCCCATCATTGACGGATTTCACCTCACTCGCGTCCTTATGGACGGTGGCAGCAGCCTGAACCTGCTCTATCAGGATACAATGCGCAAAATGGGCATAGACCCCTCGAGGATCAAACCCACCAAAACCACCTTTAAAGGTGTAATCCCAAGTGTAGAGGCCTATTGGACGGGCTCAATCACACTGGAAGTGGTCTTCGGATCTCCAGACAACTTTCGAAGCGAGGAGTTAATCTTCGACATCGTCCCCTTTCGCAGCGGCTATCACGCACTGCTCGGACGAACTGCATTTGCCAGATTCAATGTGGTACCGCATTATGCATACCTCAAACCCAAAATGCCAGGACCAGGTAGGGTTATAATAGTTAATGGAAACACAGAGCGCTCGCTCCGCATGGAGGAGCACACTGCGGCCCTCGTAGCAGAAGCGCAAAGCAGCCTTATTAGGCAAACCGCCAATTCGGCGAAAAAAACCCCGGACACCTTCAAGCGAGTCCGGGGTACCCCGCAGGAGGATCGCCAGGCACGTTTTGAGCTCGCCTAGCAATTCGGCCTCCGTCCTAGTCCCAGTCAAGTGGCGAAATTTGCGCCGCGCGTACATAACTACGCACTCAAGATACCATGGGCATAGGCGGAGGCACAGCTACGACACGTCCCACAATGCGGCTCAACCGCCCCAGGGGCCATATACCTTTATCATTTTCTCTCTTTCAGGACCTTACTCTCTGGAAGCCCTTTCCGGCAGTCTAATTGTTGGACCCATCGCGGTAAGGACGTACCAAGGAAGCAAGACGCTCTGACGTACAAGGGAATCCCCAGGTGGTCTCTGATAACGATCGAAATACCTGTTTTACATACCCATACACAGCTTGCCCTTGGATAGGACATGTCAAATAGTCCTATTTTTTGCTTATTGCACTACTTGTATCCGTACGCTTTGACGTATTATTTAATAACAATGCATAGCGTTAGTCTATTATTGCATTCCCCTTTCTTTTTTTCCTTGTCTGCTTATTTACGACAAATTGCACCCGTACATCCTGGTACGACCAGTGCGCCAGGGGCTTCAGTATACCCCATAATACGGCGTGAGAAGTCCGAACACTTTCGACAGTGCGGCACCCCGAACTTATAGCATTATATGCATCAGCTCCGAATCATGTCTTGGGTCAATAGTTGGGTTTGCCAGGCTCCCATGTTTTGGTACCTTACGTTCCGCAATATCGGCTGAGGTAGCCCTGGGAGAACTACTGCAATTGTGTCCGGTTCTTCCGGACGAGCACCTCAGTAGAGAAAGCTGAAAACTGACTGTCATGATGAGGCGAGAGCTGGTCGCTGTTCGAGAGGTCTCAAGTCCTTAAAGACTTTTTCCGCTTCGGGCGAGGAGTCGGCCTTGCCCGACTTAGGCATATATAGCGCCCCAAATTCGGCCTTCCGAATACTAGGGGCTTCACCAAAATTTAAAATTGTAGACTTCTATGGCTAAGTGAGAGTGATAAAGCTTTATAGTCCGATTGCCTGGTTCGTTGTGCTGAACACCTCCTTCGAAGGACCCAAAATTGGGATAAAGAGTGCTCAGGTTTATCCCGAACACCTCAGTACTAGTTACATGGGGGCAGAAGCCGACGACTGGCCAACTCTCAGATTTTATAAACGGCCGCACAGAAGGTAATATTTTAAATTAACAAGCGTTGCATAGCGCAAATGAACTCGTTTCATATTACAGGATCACATGAGTACATTCATTCAAATATTACATCCTTAGCACATTCCTCCGCCACAAGGCGAGCACCCTTCAGGACACTGTCATAATACTTTTCAGGGTGGCGATGCTCCATGCCCTCCGGCGGCCCCTCCTTCACCAGCTTTTCGGCGTCCAGCTTCGCCCAGTGCACCTTCGCCCGAGCAAAAGCCCTGCGCGCACCCTCAATGCAGACGGGCCGCTTTATGACTTCAAACCGTGGGCAGGCATACACAAGCCGCCTCACCAGATCGAAGTAGCTACCAGGCAGGGGCTCGCCAGGCCACATCCGGACTATAAGACCCTTCATGGCCTGTTCGGCCGCCTTGTGAAGCTCGACCAGTTGCTTCAACTGGTCGCTCAAGGGCATTGGGTTTTCGGTCCCAGTATACTGAGACCAGAACAAATTCTCCGTCGAGCTCCCCTCCACGGCCCGGTAGAACTCCGCGGCATCCGACACACTACGGGGTAGATCTGCGAACGCTCCTGGAGAGCTCCGAACTCGGGTAAGTAAAAAGAAAGTTTCCTTCACATGCTTGCTTTGCATAATGAATGCCTTACCTGCCGCTATCTTCTTAACCGCCTCAATTTCCTAGAGGGCCTTTTGGGTTTCGGCCTTGGCATGTTGTGCGCTTTCGAGGGCCTTCGCAAGCTCAGACCCTTGCATCTTAGAGTGAAGCTCCAAGGACTCGTGTTTCTTGACGAGAGCCTGGAGCTCTTGCTGCACCTCGCCTACTCGGGCCTCTTGCTTCTCTCGCTCGATGCGCTCCTTGGCCGCTTTGTCTTCGGCTTCGGATAGCACCTTCTGCAGGGCCGCCACTTCGGTCGTGGCCCCTAGCAAATTCATGACGATCCTATTATTCCAAAACCAAATTTTTCTATCAATATTCAGACGGGGTGTCACTTACCTTTGTTCTCTTCGAGCTGCCTCTTGGTAAGGCCGAGCTCTTCCTTGGACCGCTCAAGGTCCCGCTTCAGTGTGGCGACCTCCACAGTACGAGCGGCGGTAGCCAGCAGTGAAGCCTGCTTCACATAGACACATTCTGATTAGACTCCTGCGATTATTATTTGATCCTCTATTCGGCCTTTCTCCGCGAATGCCAAACAGAGCATCAGGGGCTACTGTCTATGATGTAACATTTTCTTACCATTTGATTACTTACCTCAAAGCCGGTTAGGAGGCTGGCACAGGCTTCAGTCAGTCCGCTCTTAGCGGACTGAACCTTCTTGACTACCGCACTCATAATAGTGTGGTGCTCTTCGTCAATGGAAGCGCCGCGAAGCACTTCCCGCAAGTTTTCCGATGCCTCTGGATGGACAGAGGCCATCAGCACAGACGGCTTGCCCCCCTTAGTGAGGGGTTGCCTGACAGAATCCGGAACCACTGGAGGTTCCGGCGCCGTATTCGGCTTGGGGCTAGACTTGTTGCCCCCAGCATTAGGGCCCAGGGGAGTCTTGCCCCTCGTGCGCCTAGCGCCTGGAATGTCGCCTTGGGGCGCCTCCGGAACTGTCTCCCCTTGGTTCAGTTCCCTTTGAGACAACACCTCGGCGTCGTCCGTAGGGTGGGGGGAGGAGGCGGTCGGGAGTGAATAGCTGTTCATATCTGACAGGCCCAAAGAATCATCCGACGAAGATACGTCGATATGGGCTCGGGACGGACTGCACAATCATGCGCGGCGTGATAAGAAACAGTACAATAAGACGTACCAAGAATTATTATGGTATCCGGATACTCACGACTTTGCCAGGGACTTGTCCCTGGGTAACCACTCCTCGTCGCTGAAAGCGGCCGTCGTGAAGTAGTCCGGGACGAGGGTCCTTCCCTTCTTGGACCCTTCGGCCTCCCCTGATGGGGTGGCCTTCCTTTTCCTGTCCCCCTGGCTGGGGGGGGGGACTTTCCTCTTCCTCCTCCTCGTTTTCGTGGGAGGAGTGCGCCTCGGTGTTTTGGGACGATGAGTCCAATATAACCTTGCGCCGGAGACCCTTCCTGGTCCCCGTGGCCTTCTTCTTGGCCTTCTTCTCCGGCACCTCATAAGGCATCGGAACCAGCATCTCCGTTAGGAGAGCATCCACTGGATCTTCGGGAAGGGGGGCTGGACAATCGATCTGCTCCGCTGTCGCTACCCAGTCCTGTTAAATGGCGTGGAGGCTTAGATCCCGCGCGTGGTTATACTGGGGAAAAGAACATCTTATGAGATATAAAAGACTTACCGGATTGGCAGGGCGCTTTGCGCTGAGTCCGTGGTCCTCGGTAAGGGGAGGAGGTACCTCGGCGCCCTTGAACAACACCTTCCAAACGTCCTTGTGCGTCGTGTTGAAGAGCTCTCGCAGTGTCTGGTGCTCGGCCGGGTCGAACTCCCACAAATTGAATGCCCGTCTTTGACACGGGAGGATCCGGTGGAAGAGCATGACCTGGACCACGTTGACAGGCTTCATTTTCTTGCTCATCATGTTTTTGACGCAGGTCTGGAGTCCGGTCAGCTCTACCGAGGAACCCCAGGATAGGCCCTTCTGTTTCCAGGAGGTGAGCCGCATGGGGATTCCGGATCGAAATTCGGGGGCCGCCACCCAGTTGGTGTCACGCGGCTCGGTGGTGTAGAACCACCCCGATTGCCACCCCTTTACGGTCTCCACATAGGAGCCTTCGAGCCAGGTGACGTTGGGCATTTTGCCCACCATGGCGCCTCCGCACTCCGCTTGCTGGCCGACCACCACCTTCGGTTTAACGTTGAAGGTCTTTAGCCACAGGCCGAAGTGGGGCTTGATGCGGAGGAAGGCCTCGCACATGACGATAAACGCCGAGATGTTGAGGATAAAATTGGGGGCCAGATCGTGAAAGTCCAGCCCGTAGTAGAACATGAGCCCGCGGACAAACGGGTGGAGGGGAAATCCCAGTCCACGGACGAAGTGGGTAAGAAATACCACCCTCTCATGAGGTTCTGGAGTAGGGAAGATCTGCCCCGCATCTGGTAGCCGGTGCACAATATCCGCGGCCAGGTATCCGGCTCCCCGTAGTTTTGTGATGTCCTCCTCCGTAACGGAGGAGACCATCCACTTGCCTCCCGCTCCAGACATGCTTGGAGTGGTTTGAGGAGAAAATGCGAACTTGGGTGCTGGAGCTCAAGTGCGCAAGAACGGATGAGCAAGGAGGAAGAGGGCGTGGGTGAAAAAGATGAATCCTTGTCTCTTTATAAGGGCGGAAGGAACTATGCGCCTCCCCACCTGCCTGGTAAACTCGCTTATTCCCCAAGCTCCGTAATTGATGGCGTGGTTAGGTTACCCACACCCGTATTGATGAGAATCCCGTGATAAGGGGACACGATCTCTGCTTCGACTAGACGTGCCAAGAAAACCGCCTCGCGATATGTGCAGTGGCCGGTTGAGAAAAACGGTTCGAATAATGACCGGGCCATGGTGTGATGTCATGCTGCAGAATGTGTCAGCAGATTAGATTTGTGGAAATATTATTCTCTCTACGGGGGTATGTGGAATTTGTTTTGCAGAGCCGGACACTATCCTTGTGTTCAAAATCTTCTATGGAATATTCGGAGGAGGAACCCGCCATGCAATGCCGAAGACAATCTGCGTGCCAGACTCATCGTCATTGAAGCCTGGTTCAGGGGCTACTGAGGGAGTCCTGGATTAGGGTGTCCTCGGACAGCCGGACTATATACTTTAGCTGGATTGTTGGACTATGAAGACACAAGATTGAAGACTCCGTCCCGTGTCCGGATGGGACTCTCCTTGGCGTGGAAGGCAAGCTTGGCAATACGGATATGTAGATCTCCTCCCTTGTAACCGACTCTGTGTAACCCTAGCCCCCTCCGGTGTCTATATAAACCGGAGGGTTTAGTTCGTAGGACGACAACAATCATACCATAGGCTAGCTTCTAGGGTTTAGCCTCTACGATCTCGTGGTAGATCAACTCTTGTAATACTCATATCATCAAGATCAATCAAGCAGGAAGTAGGGTATTACCTCCATCGAGAGGGCCTGAACCTGGGTAAACATCGTGTCCCCCGCCTCCTGTTACCATCCACCTTAGACGCACAGTTCGGGACCCCCTACCCGAGATCCGCCGGTTTTGACACCGACAGTGAGACCGATCACATGAACTTGGTGAGACCGATTTTAGTAATAGGCAAACAGAGAGTTGGTCAGGCAAACTCAGTGGGACTGATCGCTCATTTTGGTGAGACTGAAACATCACGAAAAGGAAACAGAGAGTTTGCATTGCGAACTCGGTGGGACCGATCGCTCATCTCGGTTAGACCAAAACGTTACGAAGGGAAACAGAGAGTTTGCAATCCCATCTCGGTAAGACCGAGATCCCTATCGGTGAGACCGAACTAATTAGGGTTTCTGGCTATGGCTATGTCAAATGAACTCGGTGGCGCCAGATAGATCAAATCGGTGGGGCCGAGTTTGACTTTAGGTTTAGGACATATGTGGAATTGAGAAAGTGGTTGAGGGCTTTTGGAGCATATCACTAAGCATTTTGAGCAAGCAAGCCATTAAGCAACACCTCATCCCCTTTTAATAGTATTGGCTTTTCCTATGGACTCAGTGTGATCTTGGATCACTAAAATGAAAATGTAGAGTCTTGAGCTTTTGCCAATATGTGTCCTTAACATTTTGAGGGGTCCACATCTCTAGTCCATGCCATGCCAACCATTGAACTTTCTGAAATGATCATCTTGAAAGAGTATTAGTTCAATGAGCTATATGTTGTTAAGAATTACAAAAAGCACCCAGGGATTAGTTGCACTTTCATGGTGTTAATCACATGGCGATGTGAACTAGATTATTGACTCTAGTGCAAGTGGGAGACTGAAGGAAATATGCCCTAGAGGCAATAATAAAGTTGTTATTTTATATTTCCTTATTCATGATAAAGGTTTATTATTCATGCTAGAATTGTATTGATCAGAAACCTTGATACATGTGTGAATACATAAACAAACACCGTGTCCCTAGTGAGCCTCTACTAGACTAGCTCATTGATCAAAGATGGTTAAGATTTCCTAACCATTGGCCTGAGTTGTCATTTGATAATGGGATCACATCATTAGGAGAATGATGTGATGGACAAGACCCATCCGTTAGCTTAGCATAATGATCGTTCAGTTTCTTCATGTCGAATACATATTCCTTCGACTATGAGATTATGCAACTCTTGGATACCGGAGGGATGCCTTGTCTGCTATCAAAAATCACAACGTAACTAGGTGATTATAAAGATGCTCTATAGGTATCTCCGAAGGTGTTTGTTGAGTTGGCATAGATCGAGATTAGGATTTGTCACTCCGAGTATCGGAGAGGTATCTCTAGGCCCTCTCGGTAATACACATCATAAGCTTGCAAGCAAATGACTAAGGAGTTAGTCATGAGGTGATGTATTACAGAACGAGTAAAGAGACTTGCCAGTAACGAGATTGAACTAGGTATGAAGACACCAAAGATCGAATCTCGGGCAAGTAACATACCGATAGACAAAGGGAATTACGTATGTTGTCATAACGGTTCGACCGATAAAGATCTTCGTAGAATATCTAGGAGCCAATATGGGCATCCAGGTTCCGTTATTGGTTATTGACCGGAGAGGTGTCTCGGTCATGTCTACATAGTTCTCGAACCCGTAGGGTCCGCACGCTTAACGTTCGTTGACGATATAGTATTATATGAGTTATGTGATTTGGTGACCGAATGTTGTTTGGAGTCCTGGATGAGGTCATGGACATGACGAGGAGTCTCGAAATGGTCGAGAGGTAAAGATTGATATATAGTACGATGGTATTCGGACACCGGAAGTGTTCCGGAGGGTACCGGGTACATATCGGATCACCGGAAGGGGTTCCGGGCACCCCCGGCAAAAGATATGGGCCTTATGGGCCAAGAGGGGAAACGCACCAGCCACAAGGGGCTGGTGCGCCCCCATATGGGCCGACCAAGGTGGAGAAGGTCACCGGGAGGGGTTCCGGGCACCCCCGGCAAAAGATATGGGCTTTATGGGCCAAGAGGGGAAACACACCAGCCACAAGGGGCTGGTGCACCCCCCATATGGGCCGGCCAAGGTGGAGAAGGAAAGGGGAAGGAGGAAAGGAAAGAAAGGGAATAGGATTCCCCCTTCCACCTTCGATAGATATGGCAGGTGGGGCGTGGCTTGGGAGGAGCCCAAGTAGGATTCGGTCCTACTTGGGGCGCCTCCTGGCCTCTCCCCTCCCCCTCCCACCTATATATATGTGGGGGGAACCTAGCACACACCATACAATTGTTTAGCCGTGTGCGGCGCCCCCCTCCACCGTTTACACCCCCGGTCATATTTTCGTAGTGCTTAGGCGAAGCCCTGCGAGGATCAGTTCACCATCACCGTCACCATGCCGTCGTGCTGACGGAACTCATCTACTACCTCGACGTCTTGATGGATCAAGAAGGCGAGGGACGTCACCAAACTGAATGTGTGCAGAACGTGGAGGTGCCGTGCGTTTGGTACTTGATCGGTTGAAGCGTGAAGAAGTTTGACTACATCAACCGCGTTGAGAAACACTTCCGCTTACGGTCTACGAGGGTACGAAGACACACTCCCCCCCTCGTTCCTATGCACCTCCATGGATAGATCATTGCGTGTGCGTAGAAATTTTTTGTTTTCCATGCAATGATTCCCAATAGTTTCATCGCGTTTTACGATACAGAGCTGTCACCCACCTCCTGTTCTTCATCGGGACGCCAGATCTGGAGCCCGTTCGGGGCTCCGGAGTGATTAATTCCTTCATAATCTCGTTGGTCAGTGAGGAGCTGGATGAGATTCATCATATAATTGAGTTACTTTTGTTAGGGTCTGATCCCTAGTATCCACTATGTTTTGAGATTGTTGTTGCTATGACTTTGCTATGCTTAATGCTTGTCACTAGGGCCCGAGTGCCATGATTGTAGATCTGAACCGTTTATGTTTTCACCATTTTATTTATGTTTGTGATCCGATCTTGCAAGTTATATGCACCTGCTGCGTGTTATGATCCGCATACCCCAAGGTGACAATAATTGGGATTCTTTCCGGCAACCGACAGGAGCCTTATGGTTGTCTCTTTATTGTATGAAATGTAAACGCCATGTAATTGCTTTACTTTATCACTATGCGTTAGCGATAGTTGTAGAAGCAATAGTTGGAGAGACGACCACGACACTACGATGGAGATCAAGGTGCTAAGCCGATGACGATGGAGATCATGACGATGCTTTGGAGTTGGAGATCAAAAGCACAAGATGATGATGGCCATATCATGTCACATATTTTGATTGCATGTGATGTTTATCTTCTATGCATCTTATTTTGCTTAGTATGACGGTAGCATTATAAGATGATCCCTTCACTAAATTTCAAGGTAAAAGTGTTCTCCCTGAGTATGCACCGTTGCTATAGTTCGTCGTTTTGAGACACCACGTGATGATCGGGTGTGATAGACTCTATGTTCACATACAACGGGTGCAAGAAAGTTTTGCACATGCGGAATACTTGGGTTAAACTTGACGAGCCTAGCATGTACAGACATGGCCTCGGAACATTGGAGACCGAAAGGTCGAACGTGAATCATATAGTAGATACGATCAACATAGAGATGTTCACCATTGATGACTACTCCATCTCACGTAATGATCGGACATGGATTAGTTTATTTGGATCACGTATCAGTTAGATGACTTGAGGGATGTCTATTTAAGCGGGAGTTCTTAAGTAATTTGATTAATTGAACTTAATTTATCATGAACTTAGTCTTATAGTTTAGCAAATCTATGTTGTAGATCAATAGCTCGCGATATAGCTCCCTTATTTTTTTGATATGTTCCTACAGAAAAATAGGTTGAGAGATGATGGTAGCAACTACACGGACTGGGTCCGTAACTTGAGGATTATCCTCATTGTTGCACAAAAGAATTATGTCCATGATGCACCGCTAGGTGAAAGGCCTACTGCAGGAGCAGATGCTAATGTTTTGAACGTCTGGCAAGCTTGATCTGATGACTACTCGATAATTTAGTGTGTCGTGCTTTACGTCTTAGAATCGGGACTTCAAAAACGTTTTGAACATCATGGAGCATATGGGATGTTCCAGGAGTTGAAGTTAATATTTCAAGCAAATGCCCGCGTTGAGAGATATGAAGTCTCCAACAAGTTCTATAGCTACAAGATGGAGGAGAATAGCTCAGCCAGTGAGCATGTGCTCAGAATGTCTGGGGTACAACAATCACTTAATAAGTGGGAGTTAATCTTCCAGATAAGACAGTGATTGACAGAGTTCTCTAGTCACTATCACCAAGCTACTAGAACTTCGTGATGAACAATAATATGCAAGGGATGACGGAAACAATTCCCGAGCTCTTCGCGATGCTGAAATTGGTGAAGATAGAAATCAAGAAAAATCATCAAGTGTTGATGGTTAACAAGACCACTAGTTTCAAGAAAAAGGGCAAAGGGAAAGAAAGGGAACTTCAAGAAGAATGGCAAGCAAGTTGTCACTCCCGTGAAGAAGCCCAAACCTGGACCTAAGCCTGAAACTGAGTGCTTCTACTACAAAGAGAATGGTCACTAGAAGTGGAACTACCCCAAATACTTGGCGGATAAGTGTTGGGGAACGTAGCAATAATTCAAAATTTTCCTACGTGTCACCAAGATCAATCTAGGAGATGCTAGCAACGAGAGAGAGAGAGAGAGAGAGAGAGAGAGAGAGAGAGAGAGTATCTTCATACCCTTGAAGATCGCTAAGCTGAAGCGTTACAAGAACACGGTTGATCGAGTCGTACTCGCGACGATTGAAATCACAGAATATCCGATCCAAGCGCCGAACGGACGGCGCCTCGCGTTCAACACACGTACAGCCTGGGAATGTCTCCTCCTTCTTGATCTAGCAAGGGGAGAGGAGAAGTTGAGGGAAAACTCCGGCAACACGACGGCGTGGTGGTGGAGCTCGTGGTTCTCCGGCAGAGCTTCGCTACACTCACCGGAGGAGGAGGAGGAGTTGGAGGGGGAGGGATGCGCCAGGGGCAAGGGGTGCAGCTCCCATGCACCTCCCCACTATATATAGGGGTGTAGGGGGATGGTTTCTTGCCCTCCGAGTCCATTGGGGCGTTGGCAAAGGTGGGAGGAAAGAAATCCCATCCTTTCCCTTCCCCATCGATTGTTATCCCCCTTTTTAGGGATCTTGATCTTATCCCTTCGGGATATGATCTTATTCCTTCTAAGGGGGGATCTTGGTGAGCCTTGACCAGGGGTGTGGGGCCTTGCCCCCACTACCCACGTTCTTGTGGGTCCCCCATGCAGGTGGGCCCCACTCCGGAACCTTATAGAACCTTCCCGGTACAATACCGAAAAATCCCGAACATTTTCCGATGGCAAAAATAGGACTTCCCATATATAAATCTTTACCTCCGGACCATTCCGGAACTCCTCGTGACGTCCGGGATCTCATCCAAGACGCCGAGCAACTTGTGTTAACCACATACAATTCCCATTACAACTCTAGCGTCACTGAACCTTAAGTGTGTAGACCCTACGGGTTCGGGAACCATGCAGACATGACCGAGATGCCTCTCTGGCCAATAACCAATAGCGGGATTTGGATACCCATATTGGATCCCACATGTTCCACAATGATCTCTTTGGATGAACCACGATGTCGGGGATTCAATCAATCCCGTATACAATTCCCTTTGTCCATCGGTATGTTACTTGCCCGAGATTCGATCGTCGGTATCCCCATACCTCGTTCAATCTCGTTACCGGCAAGTCTCTTTACTCATTCCGTAACACATGATCACGTGGCTAACCCTTAGTCACATTGAGCTCATTATGATGATGCATTACCTAGTGGGCCCAGAGATACCTCTCCGTCATACGGAGTGACAAATCCCAGTCTCGATTCGTGCCAACCCAACAGACACTTTCGGAGATACCTGTAGTGCACCTTTATGGTCAGCCGATTACGTCATGACGTTTGATACACCCAAAGCATTCCTACGGTATCCGGGAGTTGCACAATCTCATGGTCTAAGGAAATGATACTTGACAATAGAAAAGCTCAAGCAAATGAACTACTTGATCTTGTGCTATGCTTAGCATTGGGTCTTGCCCATCACATCGTTCTCCTAATGATGTGATCCCGTTATCAACGACATCCAATGTCCATGGCCAGGAAACCACAACCATCTATTGATCAATGAGCTAGTCAACTAGAGGCTCACTATGGACATGTTGTGGTCTATGTATTCACACATGTATTACGGTTTCCGGTTAATACAATTATAGCATGAACAATAGACAATTATCATGAACAAGGAAATATAATAATAACCATTTTATTATTGCCTCTAGGGCATATTTCCAATAGTCTCCCACTTGCACTAGAGTCAATAATCTAGTTACATTGTGATGAATCAAACACCCATAGAGTTCTGGTGTTGATCATGTTTTGCTCGTGGAAGAGGTTTAGTCAACGGATCTGCGACATTCAGATCCGTATGTACTTTACCAACACATGTAGATGCCTCCACGACGCTTTGCTTGCAACTGCACGAGCTGACTGCCCCACCATTCAAATATATACACGTATTTGGTTTGTGACTTGGAGTCATCCGGATCTGTGTCGAAGCTAGCGTCGACGTAACTCTTTACGACGAGCTCTTCAGCACCTCCATAAACGAGAAACATATCCTTAGTCCTTTTCAGGTACTTCAGGATATTCTTGACCACTGTCCAGTGTTCCATACCGGGATCACTTTGGTACCTCCCTACCAAACTTATGGCAAGGTTCACATCAGGTCTGGTACCGGCATGGCATACATAATAGAGCCTATGGCTGAGGCATAGGGGATGACACTCATCTTTTCTCTTTCTTCTGCCGAGGTCGGGCGTTGAGCCACGCTCAATCTCACACCTTGCAATACAGACAAGAACCCCTTCTTGGACTGATCCATATTGAATTTCTTCAATATCTTGTCAAGGTATGTGCTTTGTGAAAGATCAATGAGGCGTCTCGATCTGTCTCTATGGATCTTGATGCCTAATATGTAAGCAGCTTCTCCAAGATCCTTCATTGAAAAACACTTATTCAAGTAGGCCTTTATGCTTTCCAAAAGTTCTATATCATTTCCCATCAACAGTATGTCATCCACATATAATATGAGAAATGCTATAGAGCTCCCACTCACTTTCTTGTAAATACAGGCTTCTCCATACACTACAAAAAAATACACTTCCGTGATGATACGTGTTTGTCACAGTAGGTCGCGTTTTTGTCATGCATGTACATCCATGACAAATTTATGACAGAATCAAGATAGTCATACCTGTGCTGTCGTAGAAGTGTTCCATGACATTACCAAAATTATCATCACGGAAGTGTCCACTTCCATGACGATAAATCGCGCGTCACAGAAGTGCTTTCGTCAAGGGTGACCGACACGTGGCATCCACCGTAACGGAACGCCGTTAAGCTATCAGGTCAGGTTTTGGATCCGATAACCCGTTAACAGCCCCGGCCAATGGAGATTTTCCACGTGTAAAATCATCATTGGCTGGAGGAAACACGTGTCGGCTCATCGTTGGGACAGATGTCATCCACTCATTGGACAGAAGGCGCCTATGATACATCGACACATGGCATGGCCCAACAGAGGCCCATTCCTGTGAAAAGGACGGCCCGTTTGACTTGGTCAAAAGGTGGCGGGCCGGCCAATGGAAAGCCTGTTAACGGCCTGTTCGCATATAGCCCATTTACAGCCCGCTAACCCAAGGCCCGTTACGCCCTATCCGAATTAGGCCCAGTAGCGTCATCTGGGCCATCCAATATGATTCCAGCCCGTTTTCACTTCTGGCCCATGTATGGCCCATGACGTCTTTTGACCCATATGAGGCCCTATGTAACTCTTGGCCTATTAACGGCCCGTGGTGAAACTGGCCCGTAATGAACAGTGTATCACTTTACACCCATTAACGGCCCGTGGTGAAACTGGCCCGTAATGAACAGTGTATCACTTTATACCCATTAACGGCCCGTTATTCCGTTGGGCCCTTTCTAGCCCATGTTATCTTTTGGCCTTCTCAGAGCCCATTTATTCTTGGGCTCATTTCCAGCATTTGTTTACTTACGGCCCGTTACTGTCATTTTCTGCTTGTGGGCCAAATTCAGCTCGTGGTTACAGTCGGCCCGTTTGTGGTCCGTTAATACGTTGGGCCGTTTTCATAGCGTCATCAAATACGGCCTATTAACGATGGCCCGTTATGGTCGGCCCATGAACGGACGATTCCAACTCTAGCCCGTTTACGGCCATAATGCGGCATGTTATTGGCCCATGTTTGGCCAATCGATCATACGGCCCGTATAAGGCCCATTGATGATACGGCCCGTAGAAGGCCCATTGTTTCTATGGCCCGTAGAAGGCCCATTGTTTCTATGGCCCGTAGAAGGCCTACTGTTTCTACGGCCTGTAGAAGGCCCACTGTTTCTACGGCCCGTAGGAGGCCCAGTGTCACTACAGTAAATATTAGCCCATGGTTATTGTGGCCTAGTTTTAAAAAATAGGTTATTGCAGCCACTAGCAAACCGCGGAAAAAGAACTGCACTGACTACAAGCAAACAAATAAACAAGACAACAAGGAAATAAATAAGCAAGCAACTTATGCTAGGCTATCACGGCTATTACACATATTACATCCACTGGGCATCACAGTTCGCCACCAGTGCAAATATAGGGAACAAAGCAGCATATAAACGCCGCAGCAAAACAAGTCCAGAACTAAAACCACTTCAGAAGAGTTCGAGAAACAATATCCTGGGTGCCCATAATGCTGGCAAGATGCTTAGCAAGCTTATTAACTTTCTCTTGTTTGGCGCTTAAATCCTCCGGCGCTTGCTGTTGCACAAGAAAGTACGCATCTGAATTCTGCAGGGACTTCCTTAGTCCTTCGGCTTCTTGCCGCAGCACAGCTGACTGATGCCTTTCAGCTTGTAGCTGAGACTGAAGAAGCCGAAGTGATTCAGGCAGCGAGTTCGAAGAGCTTGTGCCAGCGGTACTGGCCAGTAACTCGAACACTACATCAACGCAGGACTGTGGGGTTTTCTCACTGTCTACAAGATCATTTTTATCACCTTTCTTGGAGACCAACAGGGTTGGCTCACTATCTTGAACCTTATCTGCATTACTTTCTCTACCATTGCATAGTGGGGTGCTCTTCTCCAATATTCTGTTTGCATACTACAAGAGAAACAAGCAGACACATCACATGTTTAGCTTGTAGTATACGGAACTCATTTTGGTAAACCGGTTCAGTAGTAAGGTGGACAGGATAACAACATGAAACAAACATATATCTATGTACTATGGTCACTGTATTGTCCATATCATTCTAGTTTATGTTCCCTAATCAAGATAGGGACACAGGCAACTCATATATTTTTAAGACACAGCAGCATAGACAGAATATAAGTGTGAGAAACTACACAGCATTGGCAGCACTTGTAATGTGCATCACATGAGAACATAACTGTTTATACAACTTAAACTGAAATCAACGTAGAGCAACAAGTTAGAACAGCAATCCAGTTAAAGAAATAGGTTTAAAACATACCTGTTGCGCCATTGGAGTTTCAATTGGATCCTTCAAATTCGAAAGTAGTTGGTACGAGTAAATACAGTGATGCAACAACAAAGGAGTATGGACCATAGCTACGGAATCTGACCTGAGAATAGTTGCTCTTCTGCTTTAAACGTGGAGTTTGGGTTAGCTGTGGTGGTCTTCGTGCTTTGGGCACTGCAGTAGCTTTACAAACTGCTCGTGTGGGGGTACTCTGTGGTGGACATGGTGCTTTGTCAACTATAAGTGGGTTACTATCCGCTAGGGTTGCGGTTAGATGGGTTGTAGCTGGTTCTCTGCCCAACGGTGTAAGTGTGCAATCTAGAAGAGTCTCGATTATGTGTGGTGGGGCTAGTTTGTGAGCCAGTACAACCATGGTTCTATCTGCATCGACGGGTAGCACTGTCTTTTGTGAAGAACGGGTTTTTGCTCCCTTAGATACTGCCATCACCCCCTCCAATTCAAATGGCCGATAAACAAGAAAAGAAATTGAACGTACAGACATTGTATGATAGACAGATGTGGTAATTCACATATATGTTGTCTAACCAAAAAGGACAACATGACACAATTTCACATATATGATGCCTAACTAAACAGGATAGCATGACACAGTTTCAGATATATGATGGATAACTTAATAGGATATAATGGCATAATTCAACATATGATGAGTACCTAAACAGGATGACATGACAAAACTATATGATGTCTTTCTAAAATAGGTTGGGATGAAATAATTCACATACACGTTGTCTAAGTATACAGGATGGCATGATATAATTGACATAATTGATGCATATACTAAGGAGCTGGCACTCGCATGTATGATCTCTAAACTAAGCAGATAGAATTCAATATTGTGCATATGATGTCTAAACTAAGCAATGCAAGACACCATATGCATCATATGAGAAATATAAACATTGCAACTTAGAGCATACACCTCAGGTGGGATATAGGACTGGTCATCTTTCTCTGAATCCTCCTCTGAGGAGCTCCCTGTAACCATCGAGATATATGCTTCAACAGGTACCATTGCCTGCTCTGAAGACCTTGTTGACAAATGGAATACGTAATGAAAAAAAAGATGGCATGAGATAATTCACATATATGATGCCTGGCTCCATGGCGGTGCATAATTCACATATATGATAACTGGCTGAAAAACATGGCATTTCATAATTCACATATCTGATATAGAAAGCAAACAGGAGGCATTCACACAAAGCATGTCTAATCTAAGCAGATGGCATGGCAATGCAAGACACCATATGCATGATATGAGCAATATAACCCAGCCAAGTTAGAGCATGCACCTCAGGGGGGGAATACGACTGGTCATCTCTCTCTGAATCCTCCTCTGAGGAGCTATCTGTAACCAGCAAGAAATCTGCATCGACAGGTAGCACTGACTGCTCAGAAGACCTTGTTTTCAGTCCAGATTTTCCCATGACCGACTCAAATGGCTGATGCACAAGAAGAGTAGATGAATGTATAAACATTGTTGACAGATGGAATACATTATGGAAAAAAAATGCGCAATACAATTCACATATACGATGACTGGCTAAACAGGATGGCATTGCATGATTCACGTATACGATGCCTGGCTAAAGAAGATGGCATTGCATAATTCCCATATACTCCCTCCATTCCTAAATATTTGTCTTTTAGAGATTTCAAATGGACTACCACATACGGATGTATATAGACATATTTTAGAGTGTAGATTCACTCATTTTGTTCCGTATGTTGTCACTTGTTGAAATCTCTAAAAAGACAAATATTTAGGAATGGTGGGAGTATGATATAGAAACCAAACAGGTGGCATTCACACAAAGCAAATCTAAACTAAGCTGATGACATATAAGATGTATAATGTAACCAATGCAAGGCGCCATATGCATGATATGACCAACATCAGCATGCCAGGTTAGAGCAAACACCTCAGGTGGTAAACAGGCGTGGTCGGCTCCTTCTGAATCTCCATCTGAACAGTTATCTTCCTCTGGAATACAATCTGGAAATGCAGGAGGGGGCCACTTTGCCCACCATGGAGCGGCATCTGCATGACATTATATTCGCACGCAACGGTCTTCTCTTTTTCTCTACATGTTCAGTACGATTGTGTACAATATCTGACATGCATAATAAAAAAATAGTTAGATTTTGTAAGGCCTAAGGGGTGCATGCAAAAATCAAGACTGATGGTAGCAAACGAGTGGATGGATCCAAAACTAATGATAGCAGGTAGATTATAGCTTCAGTTTAAAAAGATAGACAATGGATCATCTATTGTTTGTTGCCCACCCAACATGAACCACATAGAAGACCCTAGATGAACCAGATAGTAGACAGATACTATTCGTTGCTGGCTCGATATGAGACCCATGGGCAATTCAAAACTCAAGATTGAATGATAAAGTAGCAGGTAATAATAACCGATGTATAACGTAAGCAAACACGAAAGACTGCGACCTCTCTTCCGGAACTGTGTAGTCCTCGGGTTCATCTACTCAGTCAATGATGGTAATGCAGTTGGCGTGGCTGCCGGCAACGGGGAAGATGATCTGATGCGGCGAAAGGAAGTCTACAGGGGGGATCTCTGCTGTAGTGAACGCTTCTGTCGATGGTGCACCTCAGGTGGGGTGGATGACGGCGCGGCAGGAGCAGGACATAACACACAGAGTTTTCTTTGACGCCTATCTGAAAATGAAGTAAATCTGTAAGTGCTCCTTAGAATTGGAGGATTCTATAAACGCAGGGACAGGAAAAACACAGGAATTGGATAGGAATGCACGTGCAAAACAGAGCATTTAGAAACATAGGATTTCAGTCAACCTCGGTGTTTGGCTCACATGAATTGGAAGAACAGAGGAATGGAGAAACAAAGTGATGCGACGAGTGTACAACCTCTTTGGCATAGCCTTGTGGACCTCAGGATCATTGGGTTGGACGTGGAGGATGGTGATGATGCTGGTGTGACTGTCGGAGGCGGGGAAGAAGATCCGAGGCCTCGGATCTTCTTCCCCGTCGCTCGATCGGGTTCAGTTAACAGCCATCGATCGATCGCTCGGGTTCAGTAACGCGTAGCCTGCAGTGCAATCACTTGGGTTCAGTTAGAGCCCAACGCCTCGCTCGGGTTCAGTTAGAGCCAACGCCTTGCACACACGCGCGTACGTGTACGAGAGAAACGAGCATCGCTCGGCCCCCGACCTCCCACCGTAACCGGGAACTCCCCGAAATTTTCCTCGCCCTCGCTTCTACCACGATTTTTTCCGTCATGGACGGCCCAAAGAATGTCATGCAGCTGCGTCTCCGGCCCGCCCAGGACGAAAAGTCCATTTTTTGTCATGATTTTTTGTCATAGAAGTAGGAGCCCACCACATCTATGATGATACCGGTTTTTGTCACAATTATCGTCATAGAAGTGTCACATGTATGACAGAAAAAAATTTCGTTCGGCCCAAAATGTCACGGATGTGTCTTTTTTTTGTAGTGATAAGTCTGTATAAATCCAAACGCTTTGATCATTTCATCAAAGCGAATGTTCCAACACTGAGATGCTTGCACCAGCCCATAGATGGAGCGCTGGAGCTTGCATACCTTGTCAGCATTCTTAGGATCGACAAAACCTTCCGGCTGCATCATATACAATTCTTCCTTAAGGAAACCGTTAAGGAATGCCGTTTTGACGTGCATTTGCCACATCTCATAATCATAGAATGCGACAGTTGCTAACATTATTCGGACGGACTTCAGCTTCGCTACGGGTGAGAAAGTCTCATCGTAGTCAACCCCTTGAACTTGTCGATAACCCTTAGCGACAAGTCGAGCCTTATAGACGGTCACATTACTAGTCGCGTCAGTCTTCTTCTTAAAGATCCACCTCTATGGCTTGCCGATCATCGAGCAAGTCCACCAAAGTCCATACTTTGTTTTCATACATGGATCCTATCTCGGATTTTATTGCTTCAAGCCATTTGTTGGAATCCGGGCCCACCATCGCTTCTTCATAGTTCGAAGGTTCACCGTTGTCTAACAACATGATTTCCAAGACAGGGTTGCCGTACCACTCTGGTGCGGAACGTGTCCTCGTGGACCTACGAATTTCAGTAGCAACTTGACCCGAAGTTTCATGAGCATCATCATTAACTTCCTCTCTAGTCGGTACAGGCACCACAGAAACATCTTCCTGAGCTGTGCTACTCTCCGGTTCAAGAGGGGGTACCTCGTCAAGTCCTACTTTCCTCCCACTTACTTCTTTCGAGAGAAACTCTTTCTCCAGAAAGGATCCATTGTTGGCAACAAAGATCTTGCCTTTGGATCTGAGGTAGAAGGTATACCCAGTAGTTTCCTTAAGGTATCCTATGAAGACGAACTTTTCCGATTTGGGTTCGAGCTTTTCAGGTTGAAGTTTCTTGACATAAGCATCGGATCCCCAAACTTTCAGAAACGACAGCTTACGTTTCTTCCCAAACCACATTTCATACGGTGTTGTCTCAACGGATTTAGACGGTGCCCTATTTAAAGTGAATGCGGCAGTCTCTAAAGCATAACCCCAAAATGATAGTGGTAGATCGGTAAGAGACATCATAGATCGCCCCATATCCAATAGAGTGCGATTACGATGTTCGGACACACCATTATGCTGACGTGTTCCAGGCGGCGTGAGTTGTGAAACAATTCCACATCTCCTTAAGTGCGTGCCAAACTCGTGACTCGAATATTCTCCTCTACGATCTGATTGTAAGAACTTTATTTTCCTGTCACGTTGATTCTCTACCTCGCTCTGAAATTCCTTGAACTTTTCAAAGGTCTCAGACTTGAGTTTCATTAAGTAGAGATACCCATATCTGCTTAAGTCATTAGTGAGGGTGAGAACATAACAATAGCCACCACAAGCCTCAACGCTCATTGGACCGCATACATCAGTATGTATTATTTCCAATAAGTTGGTTGCTTGCTCCATTGTTCCGGAGAACGGAGTCTTGGTCATTTTTCCCATGAGGCATGATTCGCACGTGTCAAATGATTCATAATCAAGAGACTCCAAAAGTCCATCTACATGGAGTTTCTTCATGTGTTTGACACCAATGTGACCAAGGCGGCAGTGCCACAGGTATGTGGGACTATCATTATCAACCTTACATCTTTTGGTATTCACACTATGAATATGTGTAACATCACATTCGAGATTGAATAAAAATAAACCATTGACCAGCGGGGCATGACCATAAAACATATCTCTCATATAAATAGAACAACCATTATTCTCGGATTTAAATGAGTAGCCATCTCGCATTAAACGAGATCCAGATACAATGTTCATGCTTAAAGCTGACACTAAATAACAATTGTTGAGGTTTAAAACTAATCCCGTAGGTAAATGCAGAGGTAGCGTGCCGACGGCGATCACATCGACCTTGGAACCATTCCCGACGCGCATCATCACCTCGTCCTTCCCCAGTCTCCGCTTATTCCGCAGCTCCTGTTTGAGTTACAAATGTGAGCAACCGCACCGGTATCAAATACCCAGGAGCTACTATGAGCGCTGGTAAGGTACACATCAATAACATGTATATCATATATACCTTTGGCGTTGCCGGCCTTCTTATCCACTAAATACTTGGGGCAGTTCCGCTTCCAGTGACCATTTCCCTTGCAATAAAAGCACTCAGTCTCACGCTTGGGTCCATTCTTTGGCTTCTTCCCGACAACTGACTTTCCGGGTGCAGCAACTCCCTTGCTGTTCTTCTTGAAGTTCTTCTTACCCTTGCCTTTCTTGAAACTAGTGGTCTTATTCACAATCAACACTTGATGTTCCTTTTTGATCTCCGCCCCCGCTGATTTAAGCATTGAATATAACTCAGGGATGGACTTCTCCATCCCTTGCATATTCTAGTTCATCACAAAGCTCTTGTAGCTAGGTGGAAGCGACTAGAGGATTCTGTCAATGACCGAGTCATCTGGAAGATTAACTCCCAGCTGAGACAAGCAGTTGTGCAACCCAGACATTTTGAGTATATGCTCGCTGACAGAACTGTTTTCCTCCATCTTACAATTGTAGAACTTGTTGGAGACTTCATATCTCTCGACCCGGGCATGAGCTTGGAAAACCATTTTCAGCTCTTGGAACATCTCATATGCTCTGTGTTGCTCAAAACGCTTTTGGACCCCGATTCTAAGCTGTAAAGCATGCCACACTGAACCAGGGAGTAATCATCACTACGCGACTGCCAGGCATTCATAACGTCTTGAGTTGCTGGGAAAATGGGTGCGTCACCTAGCGGTGCTTCAAGGACATATGCTTTCTTGGAAGCTATGAGGATAATCCTCAAGTTACGGACCCAGTCTGTATAGTTGCTTCCATCGTCTTTCAGCTTGGTTTTCTCTAGGAACGCGTTGAAGTTGAGGGCAACATTAGCATGGGCCATTGGATCTATAGGATAGATTATAAAGACAATTTGGGACTAAGTTCATGATAATTAAGTTCATCTAATCAAATTATTTAATGAACTCCCACTCAGATAGACATCCCTCTAGTCATCTAAGTGATACATGATCCGAATCGACTAGGCCATGTCCGATCATCACGTGAGACGGACTAGTCATCAACGGTGAACATCTCCATGTTGATCGCATCTACCATACGACTCATGTTCGACCTTTCGGTCTCTCGTGTTCCGAGGCCATGTCTGTACATGCTAGGCTCGTCAAGTCAACCTAAGTGTTTCGCATGTGTAAATCTGGCTTACACCCGTTGTATGCGAACGTTAGAATCTATCACACCCGATCATCACGTGGTGCTTCGAAACAACGAACCTTCACAATGGTTTACAGTTAGGGGGAACACATTTCTTGAAATTTTAGTGAGGGATCATCTTATTTATGCTACCGTCGTTCTAAGCAAATAAGATGTAAACATGATAAACATCACATCCAAATCATAAAGTGACATGATATGGCCAATGTCATCTTGCGATTTTGATCTCCATCTTCGAGGCGCGGCATGATCACCATCGTCACCGACATGACACCATGATCTCCATCATCGTGTCTTCATGAAGTTGTCTCGCCAACATTTACTTCTACTACTATGGCTAATGGTTACCAATAAAGTAAAGTAATTACATGGCGTTTATATTGACTCGCAGGTCATACAATAAATTAAGACAACTCCTATGGCTCCTGCCAGTTGTCATACTCATCGACATGCAACTCGTGATTCCTATTACAAGAACATGATCAATCTCATACATCACATATATAATTCATCACATCCTTTTGGCCATATCACATCACATAGCATACCCTGCAAAAACAAGTTAGACGTCCTCTAATTGTTGTTGCATGTTTTACGTGGATGCTATGAGTTTCTAGCAAGAACGTTTCTTACCTGTGCAAAAGCCACAACGGTGATATGCCAATTGCTATTTACCCTTCATCAGGACCCTCTTCATCGAATCCAATCTGACTAAACTGGGAGAGACAGACACCCGCTAGCCACCTTTTGCATCAAGTGTATGTCAGTCGGTGGAACCTGTCTCACGTAAGCGTACGTGTAAGGTCGGTCCGGGCCGCTTCATCCCACAATGCCGCCGAATCAAGATAGGACTAGTAACGGTAAGCAAATTGACCAAATCAGCGCCGAAAACTACTTGTGTTCTACTCGTGCATAGAATCTACGCATAGACCTAGCTCTGATACCACAGTTGGGGAACGTAGCAATAATTCAAAATTTTCCTACGTGTCACCAAGATCAATCTAGGAGATGATAGCAATGAGAGAGTGTGTGTGTATCTTCATACCCTTGAAGATCGCTAAGCGGAAGCGTTACAAGAACGCGGTTGATGGAGTCGTACTCGCGACGATTCAAATCACAGAATATCCGCCAAGCGCCGAACGGACGGCGCCTCCGCGTTCAACACACGTACAGTCTGGGGATGTCTCCTCCTTCTTGATCTAGAAAGGGGAGAGGAGAAGTTGAGGGAAAACTTCGGCAACACGACGGCGTTTAGGTGGAGCTCGTGGTTCTCCGGCAGAGCTTCGCTACACTCAACGGAGGAGGAGGAGTTGGAGGGGGAGGGATGCGCCAGGGGCAAGGGGTGCAGCTCCCATGCACCTCCCCACTATATATAGGGGTGTAGGGGGCTGGTTTCTTGCCCTCCAAGTCCATTGGGGCGTTGGCAAAGGTGCGAGGAAAGAAATCCCATCCTTTCCCTTACCCATCGATTGTTATCCCCCTTTTTAGGGATCTTGATATTATCCCTTCGGGATATGATCTTATTCCTTCTAAGGGGGGATCTTGGTGAGCCTTGACCAGGGGTGTGGGGCCTTGCCCCCACTACCCATGTTCATGTGGGTCCCCCATGCAGGTGGGCCCCACTCCGGAACCTTATAGAACCTTCCCGGTACAATACCGAAAAATCCCGAACATTTTCCGATGGCAAAAATAGGACTTCCCATATATAAATCTTTACCTCCGGACCATTCCGGAACTCCTCGTGACGTCCGGGATCTCATCCGAGACTCCGAACAACTTGCGGTAACCACATACAATTCCCATTACAACTCTAGCGTCACCGAACCTTAAGTGTGTAGACCCTACGGGTTCGGGAACCATGCAGACATGACCGAGATGCGTCTCTGGCCAATAACCAATAGTGGGATCTGGATACCCATATTGGCTCCCACATGTTCCACGATGATCTCATCGGATGAACCACGATGTCGGGGATTCAATCAATCCCGTATATAATTCCCTTTGTCCATCGGTATGTTACTTGCCCGAGATTCGATTGTCGGTATCCCCATACCTCGTTCAATCTCATTACTGGCAAGTCTCTTTACTCGTTCCATAACGCATGATCCCATGGCTAACTCCTTAGTCACATTGAGCTCATTATGATGATGCCTTACCGAGTGGGCCCAGAGATACCTCTCCGTCATACGGAGTGACAAATCCCAGTCTCGATTCGTGCCAACCCAACATACACTTTCGGAGATACCTGTAGTGCGCCTTTATGGTCACCCAGTTACGTTGTGACGTTTGATACACCCAAAGCATTCCTACAGTATCCGGGAGTTGCACAATCTCATGGTCTAAGGAAATGATACTTGACATTAGAAAAGCTCTAGCAAACGAACTACTCGATCTTGTGCTATCCCTAGGATTGGGTCTTGTCCATCACATCATTCTCCTAATGATGTGATCCCGTTATCAACGACATCCAATGTCCATGGTCAGGAAACCACAACCATCTATTGATCAACAAGCTAGTCAACTAGAGGCTTACTAGGGACATGTTGTGGTCTATGTATTCACACATGTATTACGGTTTCCGGTTAGGGCATATTTCCAACAATAAGAAGGATGGCAAAAGTGAACAAAAGTATATGTGATATATATGTTATTGATGTGTACCTTACTGGTGTTCATAGTAGCCCCTGGGTATTTGGTACTGGTTCAGTTGCTAAGATTAGTAACTCGAAACAGGAGTTGCAGAATGAACAGAGACTAGTTAAGGGCGAGGTGACGATGTGTGTTGGAAATGATTCCAAGGTTGATAAGATCACCATCGCACAGTACCTCTACCTTCGAGATTAGTGTGGAACCTTAATAAATGTTATTTGGTGTTTGCGTTGAGCATAAATATGATTGGATCATGTTTATTGCAATACGGTTATTCATTTAAGTCAGAGAATAATTGTTGTTCTGTTTACATGAATGAAAACTTCTATGGTCATACACAAAATGTAAATGGTTTATTGAATCTCGATCGTAGTGATACACATATTCATAATATTGATGCCAAAAGATGCAAAGTTGATAATGATAGTGCAACATACTTGTGGCACTGCCGTTTAGGTCATATTGGTGTAAAGCGCATGAAGAAACTCCATGTGGATGGACTTTTGGAATCACTTGATTATGAATCATTTGATACTTGCGAACCATGCCTCATGGGCAAGATGACTAAAACTCCTTTCTCCAGAACAATGGAGCGAGCTAATGACTTTTTGGAAATAATACATACCGATGTATGTGGTCCGATGAGTGTTGAGGCACGCGGCGGGTATCGTTATTTTCTAACCTTCACGGATGATTTGACCAGATAAGGGTATATCTACTTAATGAAACACATGTCTGAAACATTTGAAAAGTTCAAAGAATTTCAGAGTGAAGTGGAGAATCATTGTAAAAAGAAAATAAAGTTTCTATGATATGATCGCGGAGTCAAATATTTGAGTTACGAGTTTGGCCTTCATATAAAATAATGTGGAATAGTTTCACAACTAACGCCACCTGGAACACCACAACGTAATGGTGTGTCCGAACGTCGTAACCGTACTTTACTAGATATGGTGCGTTCTATGATGTCTCTTACCGATTTGCCACTATCGTTTTGGGGTTATGCATTAGAGATAGCCGCATTCATGTTAAATAGGGCACTTTCTAAATCCGTTGAGATGACATCGTGTGAACTATGGTTTAGCAAGAAACCTAAGGTGTCATTTCTTAAAAGTTTGGGGATGCGACGCTTATTTCAAAAGGCTTCAGCCTGATAAGCTCGAACCCGAAGGAGAAGTGCGTCTTCATAGGATACCCTAAGGAAACCATTGGGTACACCTTCTACCACAGATCCAAAGGCAAGATCTTTGTTGCTAAGAATGGATCCTTTCTAGAGAAGGAGTTTCTCATGAAAGAAGTGAGTGGGAGGAAAGTAGAACTTGATGAGGTAAATGTACCTTCTCTCGAATTGGAAAGTAGCTCATCACAGAAAACCGTTCCCGTGATGCCTACACCAACTAGAGAGGAAGCTAATGATGATGATTATAAAACTTCAGATCAAGTTACTACTAAATTTTGTAGGTCAACCAGAACATGTTCCGCACCAGAGTGGTATGGTAATCATGTCCTGGAAGTCATGTTACTAGACTAAGGCAAACCTACGAACTATGAAGAAGCTATGATGAGCCCAGATTCCGACAGATGGCTTGAGGCCATGAAATCTGAGATAGGATCCATGTATGAGAACAAAGTGTGGACTTTGGTGGACTTGTCCGATGATCGGAAAGTCAAAGAGAATTAATGGATCTTCAAGAAGAAGACGGTATCCGCGCATGCAGGAGGAAACATCGTGCGGCGGACTGCTAGGTCCGATCAGACAACCGGCGGCGAGTGGAGGTGTCTATTCGCAACACATGCAAACCCTAGTGACAGTGCCGAAGCAATCAACCAAATGAGTATGCCGCAACTCCACTTTATTTAGGCGTCCGTCGTGGGCTCAACACTGTCTGTGTCTTGGGAACGGGGGTCCCCAGACTTGCATGCCTGCGGCCCAGGGCGTGGCTCAGCCAGCAACCTGGTACGACCCATCTTCTTCAGCAACCACTCAAGACCCTCGCGAGGGGCCAAGCCTTGCGAGGCGGACGACACAAGACCTCCTCAGGGGCAGCCTTGCTAGGCCGGCTCGTGAGGAGCGGAGATATCAAGGCAGGGGGCACCTTGCGAGGTGCACGTGACGTGAGTCATGACGACCGAGGCTAGGCGGGCGCCAGCGGGCGCAGAGTACCAGTTGCCTCTTTGGTGCTAAAGGGGCAAGCATAGGCGAGGAGTCCTGAGGCTCACGCAAAGGTTTCCATATCGGTGCAACGAGACCAAGACCAGCAGGACGGTAGGACGGAGGTCACCACTGAGCCCACGACGGCGTCACCACCAGAGCCTTTGGCAGGTGAAGACCACCTTTTGTCAGGATAAATTGTACTAGTTGTCTCCCTTCAAAATGGCCGTTGTGGGATCCCTTCCCACCTAATGTTTGGGAAGAGGACCGGGGCCTCTATAAATAGGACTAGCCACCACCCTAGCAAATGACGGATCATTCAGACCATCCTCGCACACACAAGCTCGCCGAGCTCAAGAACACCTCTCCTCAGGAGGCTGTTCATCCCTTGTACTTGTTCATCCTCAGCCTACAAGGCAATCCACCACACAACACTAGAGTAGGGTATTACACCACAACGGTGGCCCGGACATGTATAAACCCTCGTGTCTCCTGTTCTTTGGGTTCGTCGAGCTTGGCCTTGAGATCGTTGCAAGAGCGAGCTAGGGAGAGAGAGATTTCCGTGCGCACCCCAGTGTTCGAACCTCAAGGGTTTGCTGGAACCTAGAATCCGTCATTTGGCGCGCCAGGTAGGGGTGCGCCGAAGCCTTTCTTCCATCGATCCGCGCTCTGCTGCTTCACCGCAACCATGGCTGACGCTCGTCGAGCCCGCGCTGAGCGCCGGGCGCCCTCGCCGCCCGCATTGCTTAGACGTCGCCCGTTGGCGGACCTCCCCACTGTTCTCCATCACCCGTTGCCAACGCCACCACCGGCCTGGCGGGAAACGAGCAGCAAGTTTCATCGCTGCACCCCTCCGTGCGGCGGGACGAACGCACCGCCACCCCATCGCTGACTCCGGCCGGCTCGTCGTCCAACGCTCGTCGCGCGCCCACGGACGCATAGGCCGCACTGCCAATGGCGTGCGAGCTCCTGCGTTACGGCCCGGTCGACGACCTCTACGAGGACTGGCTGGACCGCATCGCTGAGCTCGTCAGCGCTGCTAGGGGCTCTCCTGCACCATCTCTCTCGTTGCCTTGTCCACCCCCAGCTGCGGGCGATGTAGCTCACGGAGCGCCTCCACCACCTCCGCACCAAGACGGCGCCCTCGCACCAAGACGCGCGGCCCCGCGACGTGACCCACCGCGCCGGGCGCCCGCACACGAAGAAGGAAGCTGCCAAGAAGTCCCGAGGCCGCAAGAAAACGTGTCGGTGTTCTGGGAACGGGGGTCCCCAGACTTGCCTGCCTGCGGCCCACGGCGTGGCTCTGCACGTGGGCCCGTACAGCCCATCTTCATCAACAAGGCGTTCAAGACCCTCGCGAGGGGCCAAGCCTCGCGAGGCAGACGACACAAGACCTCCTCAAGGGAGGCCTCCCAAGGTTGGCTCGTGAGGGGTGGAGAGATCAAGGCAAGGCAAACCTCGTGAGGTTCTTGTGACGTGAGCCATGACGATCAAGATCAGGTGGGCGCCAGGCGGGCGCCAGCACGCGCAGTGTCCTTGTTTCCCCTTTGGTGCTAGGGAAGCGAGCGCAGGCGTGGAGTACCAAGGCGTCAAGCAAAGGTTTCCATATCGGTGCAACGAGACCAAGACTAGCAGGACGGCAAGATGGAGGTCACCATGGAGCCCAAGGCGGTGTCACCACTGGAGCCTTTTGCACGCGAAGACCACTTTTGTCAGGATAAGCTGTACTAGCTGTCCCCTTTCAAATTGGCCATTCTTGGCTCCCTTCCCGCTCAATATTTGGGGAGAGGACCAGGGCCTATATAAGTAGAACTAGCCACCACCGTAGGAGATAACTCATTCAGAGGCATCTCATTTGATCTTGAGTGATCCTCATCCACACACAGAGCGCAAGAACACCTCAACCCGAGGAGGCTGTTCTTCCCCTTGTACTGTTCATCATTAGCCCAAGAGGCAATCCACCACCACCACACTGGAGTAGGGTATTACACCACAACGGTGGCCCGAACCAGTATATATACCATGTGTCCCTTGTGTTGCGAGTTCGTCCGTGAGATCTTAGCAAGCTAGGATGTGGATCGGTAGGGGGAGAACTTCGCGTGCACCCCAGAGTTCGAACCTTAAGGGTTTTGCCGGAACCCGTGATCCGACATTTGGCGCGCCAGGTAGGTGTGCACCGAAGCTTCCCTTCCGTCGCTCTGCATCACGTCGCTTCATTGTCTCCATGGCGGACGCACGCCGTGCCCGCGCCGGGTGCCGGGCTGCCCTCGCCACCCGAGTTGCTCAGACGGCCCCTGTCGGCGGGCCACCCCGTCGCTCTCCGTCGCCTGCCGCCAACGCCGCCACCGAGCCGGTGGGGAACGAGCAGCAAGCGTCCTTGTTGCACCGCTCGGTGCGACAGGACGGCCGCACCGCCACTCCATTGCCGACTCCTGCTGGATCGTTGTCTCACGCCCGTCGCGTTCCCACGGACGCACGTGCCGCGCTCCTCATGGTGCACGAGCTCCTGCGCAACCGCCCGGTCGACGACCTCTACGAGGACTGGCTCGACCGCATCGCCGAGCTTGTCAGCGCCGCAGGGGGCTCCCCTGCGCCGTCCCTCTCACTGCCTCGCCCTCCGCCAGTTACGGGCGACGTCGCTCACGGAGCACCTCCACCACCTCTGCACCAAGACGGCGCCCTGGCGCCAAGGCACGCGGCTCCATGGCGCGACCCATCGTGTCCGGCGCCCGCGCGTGAAGAAAGAAGTTGTCAAGAAGTCCCTCGACTGCAAGAGAATGCTCCGCCACTCCTCGCACCGCCGCGCCAGGATCGTTTGTTGCGGCAAGGCCCCGCGCCGCTTGCCGTAGCGGCACGCGGGCGCCAAGACCAAGCTCCACCTCCAAGACGGGCCCCGGTGACCACGGCCTGCTGCTGCGCCTTCACCCCCAAGCTGCGTAGCGTCGCCTGGCCGGGCAAGTTCAAGCCGGATCTGCCTCCTCGCTACGACGGCACCCCCGATCCCACGGAGTTCCTGCAGCTCTACGAGCTGAGCATCGAGGTGGCCAACGGCGACGAGAAAGTCAGGGAGAACTTGTTCCCCATGGCACTCAAAGACGGCGCTCGTTCGTGGCTCCTGAACCTGCCTCCAAGCTCAATCTCCTCCTAGGACGAGATGCGCGACCGATTCGTCGCCAACTTCCAGGGCACTCGCGACCGCCCACCAGCCGCGGGTGACCAGCGTCGCGTCAAGCAACAACCAGGAGAGACCCTCTAGAAGTACATCCAGCGCTTCAACAATGTTCATCTCAAGATCCCCAAGGTGACGGACGAGGCCATCATCTTCGCGTTCTCTGATGGCGTCCGTGACGTCAAGATGAAGGAGGAGCCGCCATCCACGAGGAGCTATGCACATCCCTGGAGCTGTTCAACCTGGCGACCAAGTGCGCAAGGGCTGAGGAGGGGCGCCTCTCCCTCCTCGAGCTCCCGGCTGCAGACCCGGAGGAGAAGAAAGCCAAGGCCAAGGACGTGAAGCGCAAGGGAGCAGCCATGCTCGCGGCGGAGCCGGACAACAAGCGCGGCAGAGACCAGCCCGAGTCATCCAAGAGCAGCCGACCATTCTGCGCCTTCCATAACCTGCATACCCACAACACCAGCGACTGTCAAGAGCTCAGAGCCATTCGGGAAGGACGCTTCGATCGACGCCCCGAGCGCAACGATCGGGGCTACGGCCGAGGAGAAGGACGTGGTGGCGGACAGTGGGACGACCGTGGCCCACGCTAGGAGTGGCGCGACCGGCCTCGTGAGGTCGGCTGGCAGGATCAGCCTCGCGAGGGCGCCTGGAGGGACCAGCCTCGTGAGGATCGTCCTCAAGGCAACGCCGGTCTTCCTCCACTACCGCCGCCGCCAAGAAGGAATGACGACCACCATCAAGACGAGGGGGCTGGGGGCTTCCAGGAGCCGCGTGCTATCGCCTGCATCTTGGGCGGATCTCAGGCCCCAGCCTCGCAGCGTAGCTTCTAACAGTTTGCTCGTGAAGTGAATGCAGTCCTCCCCAAGCTTGAGGCCACACGCCCGCTCAGGTGGTCCAAGTGCGCCATCACCTTCAGTTCGGCAGATCAACTCAAGTGCGCGGCTACCATAGGCGCCCTCCCGATGCTTTGGTCCCCAGTCATCAGCAACATGCAAGTCACCAAGACCTTCATCGACGGCGGCCCAGGGCTCAACGTCCTGTCCATCGACACATTCGACAACCTCCAAGTGCCATATGACTAGCTTCAGCCCACCAAGCCTTTCTCATGAGTGACCGACGGCTCCACTACCCCGATCGGGCAGGTCCGCCTTCCCGTCACCTTCGGAGAACGCAAAAACTACCGCACCAAACTCATCGACTTCGACATCGTGCACATCCGTCTGCCGTACAATGCCATCCTCGGGTATCCAGCACTAGCCAAGTTCATGGCAGTGACCCATCAGGGCTACAATGTCCTCAAGATGCCAGGAAGCGACGGAATCATCACGGTCCCTTGCGAAGAAAGAGATGCGGTGTGCTCCCTTGAGCGTGCCTTCCAAGCTGCACCAATCGATGACCCCGACAGCAAGGGCGAGCACCCTCCTGAGGCCACCCCCAGGAAGAAGAAGAAGCTACGCCGTGCAGGACCACAGGAGGGTGGCGTCGCGACTGGAACCTCGTCAGGATCAGCGCCTGCACCAGGGGCGCCTCCCTCCATCGCATAGGAAGGCGCGCCCGGCGCCCTTCTCGGGCAGGGCTCGGGGGCTCTCTTCTGGAGGGCCTCGGACCTTGCCAACATCACAAGGGAGGCGCTCAGGCACCACCTGGAGGCGTGCTTCACGGCACGTCTCCCTCAGGAGAACACAGGGCGAGGGGTGCCCACCGCTCAGGAGTTCGTCACCAAGACCACTCAGGAACTGCAAGACGCAAGGGCCATGCGCGGCGACCGCCACTCGCGAGGCGCAGCTCCCCATCCAGGCGAGGATGATGGGCTGCGCCTCTGCATCGATGTCCCAGGGCTCAAATGGGCCGCATCTCAGGAGCCCTTCTGGCCTTCGCGCGTGGGCTCCTGCGAGGGTCCACCGCACAGCTACGTTCGCATGCCTTTTGGCCTGCCGAGCGTGTCGTCCACCTATCAGCGCAACTTGCGGTGCACCCTGGCAGCCCAGGAGGCCAGGCATCACGCCGTCCTGACGAAAATGAAGACAATCCTCAAGGAACCGCTTGGACCCCCAGAGCCTCCCGAGGCTCAGGGCCCCGGTGGCTCGTGAGGAGCGGCCCCTTCACCGCGTACCTCCAGCTGCTCTGACATCCCTTCATTGACAGAACCAGGTGACATTTTCCAAGTTTATTTAGCTGGGAGCGCCCCTCGGGCTGCATCATTCCCAGGCCGCGTGGGTCCGTCCCTGTGGCATGTACCCCTTTTTTCTTATGTCTTTGGCTTACCTTGCTGGGGGCGCCCCTCGGGCTGCATCATCCCCAAGCCGCTCGGGCCAGACCCGGTGGCATGTATCTTCCCTGCATTTACCTAATCCAGTTTGATTTCCATGCCTAGTCTACCTATGACTATCACCTGTTTGACTCTCACCTCCCACGGGGGCTACTCACGCTGGCACGACGCTTGTGCACGGGTCCGTCCCTGCAACATTGACAAATCTGAGCGGTCGAGCTCTGGCTTGCGGCACGCCCCACGCACGTCACCTCACCAGGCCCTCAGTGCCTTCATCTCCTCGCGAAGCAACCGGCGGCGGACTGGCAACCATAATGGCAAATTGTGTTTCTCCTTGTGATGGCTCGCAGGAATCTCATGAGAATGACAGCAGGCGGCACCGCGAGCTCCCTCTTCTCCCATGCAACCCGCTTGCGCGTTAAAAGGGGGGCTCCTAAGCATCGCGACTCAGGAGCTCCTACTGGCTCTCCAGCCCTCACCCCCTGGCCTTGACCACGGCACGCGACCTGGCATACCAGCAGCGGCTGAGCTCGCTCGAGGGCCGGGACCTGAGGACACAGAGCATGAAGGAGAGCATGGAGAAGAGGGGGAGGCTCGCATGGACCTGGCCTAGCTACGCATTAACACGGTGCATCGCAAGGAATCGACCCCAGACCGCCAAGATAAGTCCCGCGCTCAGATCGGCTAATCATTGGAGCCTAGGGATCACGCTCGCTGCAGCCCTGTTGCGGCAACGTCGCCTCCCTTTCTTAGCTTACCACGGCTACTTGAGCGCTAAAGGGGACCTCCTGAGCATCACGCCTCAGGGGCTCTTACTGGACCTCGGGCCGCTCACCTCCTGGCCTTGACCACGGCGCGCGACCTGGCATACCAGCGAGGGCTGCAGCTTGCCTGGGGACCGGGACCTATTAGCGTAGAGCAACGAGCCGTCGCGAGGTTGGAAAGGGGAGACCGAGCCTAAACAAGACATGCATTCACAATTTTTCATAACAAGGATAGTATCAACAAAAGACGTTACAGACCCTTTACACACCCCCACCGGGTACTTCTTGATTCCTCGCAGGGAACAAAAGACAAGAACTTAGGGGAATCCTATCTACACCCCCCCGGCGGCCGACGCCGTCATCAACAGTGGGCCGCGGGAAGCTGGCGCCAACCCCATCCAGATCAGCGACGGCGGCGGCTGGACGCTCCAGCCCTGCTCCGGGCGCAACGAGAGCTCGGGTGCATGTAGCTGTCGTCGCTCGTCTCCGGAGTCTCGTAGAGCTCAGGAGAACCGCTGGACGCCCAAGAGTCGCTGCTGCTGGAGGAGCCGCGGGCCGAGCGCGCATCTTCCTGGCGCTCCCCACCAGGGCAGCACTCCAGGCGGCAGCCCTCCGCATCGAAGACCTTGAAGAACAGCGTGGAGGCGCCGTTATAATCAAAGTGGATCACGAGGGCGCCCTCAGCACGGCAAACCCGCGCAACCTCGCCCCAGCCGCAGGTCATGAAGATCTTGCCAGAGGAGACCACTTCAACCTCTGCTCCGGTCGCTGGGGCGTCGCAGTCAGCATGCTGCAACCAGAGCTCAAGGGGTCCCCTCGACAGCATCACGTCGGAGAAGAACAGTGGGAAGCAGATCCAAGTGCTTGGGGGCATCACCGCCCACAGCACGAGCTCGCGAGAGGAGTCCGCAGCATGGACCAGGGGCGACAGCGCGTGTCGCCATGGTGTGGCGGCCGCGGTTGCGGCGCGGGTGGCGCCGCTCGTCGCTCCTTCCTCATGAGCCCCCTGCTTGGGCTTATAGGGGCAGTGGATACCCTGGAGGCGGCCGTTTGCACTAGGGCCTCGTCACTTCTGCCCTCACGACAATGTCGCGACGGTGGACAGGCCTCTTCTTCAGCGGAAGCGGCCCTGGCTCGTCACGGGGAGCCTTTCCTTTCTCCTCGGCGGAGAACCTTCGGGTCGGCGCCATTACTACTAGCAGAGGAGCAAGGAGGAAGAAGCAAGCGGACTGGGAAGAGATGGACGACGGAGGCTCTGCCCCCTCCCTATTTATAGCAAGAGAAGGCCAACCAGCGCCTCCCATGATCGCAGGTAATGATGGTTTTCCCTTGCATGTCGCAGGGACTTGTCAAATCGGGCAGTTGCCGAGCCAGCGTGGGGAAGCGAACACGCCCACATCCAATCAACCGCCATGCGTCGACCAGGGTCGCAGGCTATTGGGGCCCGTGGCGCTCCGCACTTGACCTTTGGCTTCGCCTCGAGGCCAAGCCCGAGCGCGCCTTGGGCCCGGGGGCTACTGTCGGCGTTCTGGGAATGGGGGTCCCCAGACTTGCCTGCCTAGGGCCCACAGCGTGGCTCTGCGCGTGGGCCCGTACGGCCCATCTTCATCAACAAGGCGTTCAAGACCCTCGCGAGGGGCCAAGCCTCGCGAGGCGGACGACACAAGACCTCAGGAGTGGCCTCACCAGGTTGGCTCGTGAGGGGTGGAGAGATCAAGGCAAGGCAAACCTCGCAAGGTTCTCGTGACGTGAGCCATGACGATCAAGATCAGGCGGGCGCCAGGCGGGCACCAGCACGTGCAGTGTCCTTGTTTTCCCTTTGGTGCTAGGGAAGCGAGCACAGGCATGGAGTACTGAGGCGTCAAGGAAAGGTTTCCATATCGGTGCAACGAGACCAAGACCAGCAGGATGGCAAGACGGAGGTCACCATGGAGCCCAAGGCGGCGTCACCACCAGTGCCTTTTGCAGGCGAAGACCGCTTTTGTCAGGATAAGCTATACTAGTTGTCCCCTTTCAAATTGGCCGTTGTTGGCTCCCTTCCCGCTCAATATTTGGGGAGAGGATCAGGGCCTATATAAGTAAAACTAGCCACCACCGTAGGAGATAACTCATTCGGAGGCATCTCATCTGATCTTGAGTGATCCTCATCCACACACAGAGCACAAGAACACCTCAACCCGAGGAGGCTGTTCTTCCCCTTGTACTATTCATCATTAGCCCAAGAGGCAATCCACCACCACAATGGAGTAGGGTATTACACCACAACGGTGGCCCGAACCAGTATAAACCCTGTGTCCCTTGTGTTGCGAGTTCGTCCGTGAGATCTTAGCAAGCTAGGACGTGGATCGATAGGGGGAGAACTTCGCGTGCACCCCAGAGTTCGAACCTTAAGGGTTTTGCCGGAACCCGTGATCCGAAAAAACGCTCCTACGCTCCCAGCACCACTGCATCAAGACCGCGTGCCGCCTGCGGCGGCGGCGCGAGGATATCAAGATCAGGCTCCGCCTCCGCGGCGGGCTCCGGTGACCACAGCAGGCTGCCGAGCCTTCACTCCCGAGCTGCGCAGCGTCATCTGGCCCGACAAGTTCAAGCCAGACCTACCTCCGCGCTATGACGGCGCCCCCGACCCCGCAGAGTTCTTGTAGCTCTACGAGCTGAGCATCAAGGCGGCCAACGGCAACAAAAAGTCATGGCGAACTGGTTTCCCATGGCCCTCAAAGATGGTGCGCGCTCGTGGCTCCTGAACATGCCCGCGGGATCGATCTCCTCCTGGGGCGAGATGCGCGAGCGCTTCATGGCCAACTTCCAGGGCACTCGCGACCACCCGCCGGCCGCGGGCGACCTGCGGCGCATCAAGCAGTAGCCAGTGGAAATCTTGCAAAAGTACATCTAGCGCTTCAACAGCGTTCGCCTCAAGATCCCCAAGGTGACGGACGAGGCCATCATCTCCGCGTTCTCCGATGGCGTCCGCGACGTCAAGATGAAGGAGGAGCTTGCCATCCACGAGGAACTATGCACGGCCCTGGAGATGTTCAACATGGTGACCAAGTGCGCAAGAGCTGAGGAAGGGCGCCTCTCCCTCCTCAAGCACCCAGCTGCTATCACGGAAGACAAGAAGGCCAAGGCCAAAGATGTGAAGCGCAAGGGGGTAGCCGTGCTCGCGGCTGAGCCGGAGATGAAGCGCGGCAGAGACCACCCCGAGTCGTCCAAGAGCAGCCGTCCATTCTGCGGCTTCCACAACGTACATAGCCACAATACCAATGACTGCCAAGAGCTCAGGGCCATCCACGACGGGTGCTTCGGTCGATGCCCTGAGCGCAGCGACCGCGGCTACGGCCGAGGAGGAGGACGAAGTGGGGTACACTGGGACGACCGAGGCCCCCGCAGGAGTGGCGCGACCGACCTCATGAGGATCGCTGGCAGGACCAGCCTCGTGAGGGCGCCTGGAGGGAACAGCCTCGTGAGGACCGCCCTCAGGGCAACGCCGGCCTCCCTCCGTTGCCGCCGCCACCGAGGAGGAACGACGACCATCATCCGGACGAGGGGGTTGAGGGCTTCCAAGAGCATCGTGTCGTGCCCAATATGCGGCACTCTGATAGTGGTGACGGTCATCTTGCAAGCAGAAGGCGGGGCGAGGAGGCCTGTGGTCGATGGGGACGACCGGAGGTGCAGCAGTCCGGCGACAGAGACGACAGGGATGGCGTGGAGCAGCGACCTGCTGCTGGTCGCCGGGACGGGCGAGACAAGGGGCGGCGGAGTTTTCCGGGGTAGCGCGAAGTAGAGGAGGCGGAGCTCCTGCAGGGTGCAGCCGCGGCGAGGGGGGAGGTCGATGCCGGTGGCGCTGCAGCATGACGGCACGATGGCTGGATGTCACGGCGGACGAAGCAGGGAGGCATAGGCGTGGGACTCTGGCGATGAGGTGCAGCGGCGGAGCTTCGAGCTTGGCTGGCAGCGGCCATGGAGGACGGCGGCGGAGGCGACCGGCGAGCCGGAGGTGCGGGCGTCAGGGCCATGGGGATTGGGCATGAGGAAGAGAGCGAGAGGAGGGAGAGATGGGGATCGGGCGCGAGGCCCCTGCGTGCGTGGGTGGTGGCGGCGGAAGGGAACAAGGAGGAGGGGTCAAGGGATCGAGAGAGAGAGAAGGGGATCGGCTAGGCCGCTAGGGTTAGGATTAGGTGGGCCTGGGAGGCCTCGGTGCAAAAGGGCTTAGAGAGTCAAAACTTGAAGAAGAAAATGCCAAAGGATTTAACATGCAAGTGGGTTCATGGGTGTGAAGTTGAATTCAACCTCATTTGAATTTAATTCAAATGAGTGAGAAAGAAGTGGGTATTCGGTAGGTCCAAAAAAGGTTGAGAATTTAGGAGGAGCCTCAATAAATGGAGATAGAATTATGAAGAAACTTTGGAGAACAAACTTGAAGCAAAAAGGCATGAGAATTAAATTGCAAGTGGGTTGCAGTTAATTCCAAACTAATGGAATATTTATTATAGCTCCCTATATATCGACAGGATATGTTATAAAGAGAAATCACCATGTGAATTCCCTCGATTTAAATGGATCAAAGATCCATGCAATTTATTTGAGTTTTAAAAAGGGTTGCATGATGACATGATGCAATGAAGAATGCAACAACCAAAACAAATCACACGACGAAACTCGGAAAACATGGAAGGCGTCTGGAGCGTCGGTCTCGGGTCGTTACAACTCTCCTCCACTTACAAGAGATCTCGACCCGAGATCTAAGGATGGCACCGGAGAAAAGCAGAAGAGGAAGAGGTAAAACAAAGTTAGTTCTTTGACAAACGAGTGAAACCACGAACCTTGAGAGGTTGAAAACTCTAAAGAAAGAACACAACAGAGTTGAACGAAGCTGAGAGCACTCCGGTAGAAAAAAGAAATAAGGAACACCATGTGAACCTTGGAGGTTGCAAAGCTATGAATGACGAGCACAATGGACAAGAAGGAATTGAAACCACTCTGGTTGAAACAAGATAAACAAGGAACGAGGAAGAACAAATTCGAACAACACTCCGGTTGAAAAGAGACGCAAGACTTGATAAGCTGAAAGAACTTGAATGAGAACACAACACTCCGGTTAAATGGAAGGAATCAACATGCATTTGATAAGATTGGGAAATCCTTTACAAAAGGATCAACACAACGCCTCCGGAAGAAATGAAAGAATGGAATGGAATGAATGGAGATGAACATGAAAACTCTCCCAATTAAAATTGAAAGAGTATCCTTACAAAGAAGGGTTGAACGGAGTTGATGGAAGATCAATACGAAAGGATATGATGCTTGTGGGCTTATGGAGACATCTCAAAATTATGAGGTGACAACCAGCCACTACCAAAAGATTGATTAGCTAAGAGGAACAAAGAGATGGGAAAACTTCTTTCTCCGCAAGAATAGGAGGAAACTTGGATCATTGATAAACACTATAATAGCAACATTCCTTAGGGAAGGCTTTAAGTGAAATCTATACCAAGATAACACCAATGAAGAAATTATTGGGTTGAAAAGATCTCATGAATGAATTGAAAATGATGGGTTTACAATATGTCACTCTTGAATACTTGTGAATCATGAAACACGAAGGGAAATTATCAAGAATGACATAACACCACCTCAAAAGATAATGGAGAACAATTGCAGTTCGGAATGCAAGATAAAGAATGCTTCAGCTCCTCCAAACAAGACATGTGTTGAACACCATGTTTATTTTAGAGTATAGTTGGCGGATCTTAACTTCAAGAGAAATCTTGAAGAACGAATGAAGAATGAAAGGAATCCTTGACGAGCCACCATGTTGAGCCTCCATGAAAAACTCCGGATAGGATAGGATAACAGAAAGAATTGAAGGTTGAAGCAAATAAGATTGAAGCCTTGCAATGATTTAGTTGGAGCTTCATGATGATATAATTAGAAGACTTTGAACTCCGGAAAAGGAAGATGAACAACTAGAAACCGAGAATGTGATATGACGAACAAACTCTGGAAAGAAGAAATTAAATCACCTGGATGAAACAAGAATAAGAATTATGTTATGCTTATCCTTCATCAACTTAAATTGATGACTAATAATGGATTTGGCATAGTACTTATTCTCACTGAAAAAGGATTAAGGACAGATATAACTCAACTTGGGAAGGTCTTCAACAAACCACCGGTAGGATTTGGGAAGAACGAATGAATTGATACGATAACGAAGGAAGAGAAATCTTGAACGATTCACCATAAGAATTGAAAATGAACGTAGCAAAGGCATAATTCACCGGGAAGAATAAGAAAACGAATAAAGATACTTGACGCAATATAAATATATGAGAACGAAGAGATCACGATCTGACTAGGGAATACTTGAGCGATGCACCAGTAAGATTTGGAGAACGAGAGCTGAAAGCTGAGAATGAGTAATATTGGAAATGATGGCCTTCGGATGATCGAGAAAGGAACGTAACTCCTGAAATGCGTCGGATGGGTGAAAAGAATTCCCACAATCGAAAACAATTATGAGAGGATGGCATCAAGCTAGAACCATGAATCTTTGGAAGAACGGGTAAGGATTTAAGAGGAACTCTTCTTCGGTCTTCAAAAACCGAGAATGACGACGAGAACCACAACCATGAATTATTGAGGCATTCCAGAATGAAGAATAGAAAGGTTGAACCAGCGATGAAAAGAATTTGTAAGCGATCTTGGAGAAGGCATATGACTGATGGAATCCATACTTACGTCACACCTTGAAAAGAATTTGGGAATCGCTCCGGATAAATTAGAAGGGTTAGGTAAGATCCTGGGAAAAGACCTGTGGGTTAGGGCCCACTCAAGAGAAACACCGTTGAAATGATTTTGAAGAGAGATTGCACCGGTTGAATTAAATGGCTTGAATGAGATAACAACCTCGAAATAACTCAAACGGATTAAGAATGGAAACATGAATCTTCTGAGATATCTTCAGCACTCCAGAACAAATGAATAGCGAGAAGTGAATGATTAAGAGGTGTTTCGGCATGAGAAAGCATTCGAAACAAGGAAAGGAATATGATCAACACCGAAAGCTTGTATTGAATCCACCGGGGAAGAAAAAATGTGAACGAAGAATGTTGAACTTGAAGCTCGTGAGCATCTCCATGAGAAATCACCGGGTAAGAACATTGAAGGACAGGAATGATGAGACTTCGCATCAATAAAATGGATACTTGATTAAGAAATCTGAGTCCTTGAAGAAACAAGGGGTGGGAGGGCGGGAAAACAAAGGCAACTTGGGGACGGATGAAACAGACACCGTTGAGAAAACTTAGAATTGATCTTGCGGATGTTGAAATGATCGGATCCACTTGAAGAGAAGCACGCCGGTTGGAAAAGAATTAACATGAAAACCTCGATGGTCAAGGAGGATTACTATTCACATAGAAATATGAGAACACCGCTTAGGAAAGGTATGGAATCAACACTTGACTTCGAAGCAACTCGAATACCACAACTCAAAACAAAACAAGGGATTGGCTTGGGGAATAAGCCGGACCAAACATATGATAGATCCCATATCGTATCATGTGTCTGTTGGAAGGATATCCTACGCAATACTTGAATTCCCACCTATTAACTCCCGAAACTTTCTGGTTATGCAATCTGGTGTTGGGGATACAAGGGAAGCACAATATCTCACCCAACTAACAATCCCTACATCCAGCTGTATCCATCTGTCAACACATAACCAAGAAAACTCTGGAAATCGTGTACCTCGACCTTCGAAAAGCATCCGATATACGAGATGTGGCAATACTCCCGAACTCCCGCCCTAGTACTGGGTGGCGTCGAGGTTATCTCACCACTAACTACATATAAGAGATTTTCGATGTCGGCAAAAGCTCAGTTATACCGGAACTGCAACGATAAAATTGTGAAGACAACACCTCGGAGCTCAACTCCTCGGGACACTGCCACAATCCCTAAATGACAGGAGGCACCAAGAACAATGTTCTTGTCACAAAATTATCGGAACGACTCCGAGATACCCGTGTGATCCTAAAAAAATTTAGTGAAAATTGGGGAGAGGAATGTTAAAACATCTACGTCAGGAGTCCTCACCAGAGCGACGAAGGGGTTGAGGAGTAAAAAGAAATCCTACTCTCCGATATATATATTCCTAAGACTCAACAACACCAACGATCAATCAAGGGGGCTCCTATGGTCGGTCGAGGCTCTGATACCAACTTGTCGCACCCAATATGCGACACTCTGATAGTGGTGACGGTCATCTTGCAAGCAGAAGGCGGGGCGAGGAGGCCTGCGGTCGATGGGGACGACCGGAGGTGCAGCAGTCCGGCGACAGAGATGACAGGGACGGCGCAGAGCAGCGACCTGCTGTTGGTCACCGGCGCGGGCGAGACAAGGGTCGGTGAAGCTTGCCGGGGTGGCATGAAGCAGAGGAGGCGGAGCTCCTGCAGGGTGCAGCCGCAGCGAGGGGGAGGTCGAGGCCGGTGGCACTGCAGCATGACGGCCGGACGTCACGGCGGACGAAGCAGGGAGGCAGAGGAGCGGGACTCCGGCAATGAGGTGCAACCGCAAGGCTTCGAGCTCGGCCGGTAGCGGCCATGGAGGATGGCAGCGGAGTCGACTGGCGAGCAGGAGGTGCGGGCGTCGGGGCCATGGGGATCGGGCATGAGGAAGAGAGCGAGAGGAGGGAGGGATGGGGATCGGGCGCGAGGCCCCTGCGTGCGTGGGTGGTGGTGGCGGAAGGGAACGAGGAGGAGGGGTCAAGGGATCGAGAGAGAGAGAGAGAGCAGGGGATCGCCTAGGCCGCTAGGGTTAGGATTAGGTGGGCCTGGGAGGCCTTGGTGCAAAAGGGCTTAGAGAGTCAAAACTTGAAGAAGAAAAGGCCAAAGGATTTAACATGCAAGTGGGTTCATGGGCGTGAAGTTGAATTCAACCTCATTTGAATTTAATTCAAATGAGTGAGAAAGAAGTGGGTATTCGGTAGGTCCAAAAAATGTTGAGAATTTAGGAGAAGCCTCGATAAATGGAGAAAGAATTATGAAGAAAGTTTGAAGAACAAAGTTGAAGCAAAAAGGCATGAGAATTAAATTGCAAGTGGGTTGGAGTTAATTCCAAACTAATGGAATATTTATTATAGCTCCCTAGATATCGAGAGGATATGTTATAAAGATAAATCACCATGTGAATTCCCTCGATTTAAGTGGATCAAAGATCCATGCAATTTATTTGAGTTTTAAAAAGGGTTGCATGATGACATGATGCGATGCAAATGATGCAATGAAGAATGCAACAACCAAAACAAATCACCCGACGAAACTCGGAAAACATGGAAGGCGTTTGGAGCGTCGGTCTCGGGTCGTTACACCTCGTGCCATCGCCTGCATCTTGGGTGGTGCTTAGGCCCCAGCCTCTCAGCGTATCTTCAAGCAGTTTGCTCGCGAGGTGAACGCGGCCCTTCCCAGGCTTGAGGCCACGCACCTGCTCAGGTGGTCCAAGTGCGCCATCACCTTCAGCTCGTCAGACCAGCTCAAGTGCGCGGCAATTGTAGGCGCCCTCCCGATGCTCTGCTCACCCGTCCTCAACAACGTTCAAGTCACCAAGACCCTCATCGACGACGGCGCAGGGCTCAACGTCCTGTCCGTCGAGATGTTCGACAGCCTCCAAGTGCCATACGATCAGCTACAGCCTACCAAGCCCTTCTCAGGAGTGACCGGCGGCTCCACCACCCCGATAGGGCAGGTCCGCCTCCCTGTCACCTTCGGCCAGCGTAACAACTACCGCACCGAGCTCATGGACTTCGACGTCGCCCACATCTGCCTGCCGTACAATGCCATCCTTGGGTATCCAACCTTCGCCAAGTTTATGGCAGTAACCCACCACGGCTACAACGTCCTCAAGAAGCCACGGAGCGGCGGCATCATCACGGTCCCCTGTGAAGAAAGAGATGTGGTGTGCTCCCTCGAGCGCGCTTACCAAGCTGCAGCGGCCGAAGACCCCGACAATGAAGGCACCATGTACCCTCCTAAGGCCATCCCCAAGAAGAAGAAGCAGCTACTCCACCCGGGGCCTCAGGAGAGCAGCGTTTCCAGCGGCGCCACCTCAGGATCTGCGCTCGCAGCCGGGGCGCCTCCCTCCCTCGCATAGGAAGGCGCACCTGGCGCCCTCCTTAGGCTGTGCTCGGGGGCTCTCTTCTGGAGGGCCTCAGACCTAGCCAACGTCACGAGGGAGGCGCTCGGGCACCATGTGGGGGTGTGCTTCGTCGCACGTTTCCCTCAAGAGGGCACAAGGCGTGGAGCGCCCAGTGCTCAGGAGTTCATCACCAAGGCGACCCAGGAGCTTCAAGAGGCAAGGACCATACGCGGCGACCGCCGCCCACCACCCGGTGCAGCTCTCCATCCTGGCGAGGACGGCAGGCTGCGCGTCTGTGTCGACATTCCAGGGCTCAACAGGGCCGCATCTCACGGACGTTTCTGGCCTTCGCGCGTTGGACGGTGCGAGGGTCCACCTCACAGCTATGTTCGCATGCCATTTGGCCTGCCGGACGCAGCTGTCACCTTCCAGCACCACTTGCGGAGCATTCTGGCGGCTCAGGAGGCCAGGCATCATGCTGTCCTCGCAGAGATCGCGACAGTTCTTTAGGAGCGACCTGGGCCTACGGAGCCTCCTGAGGCTCAGGACCCTGGCGGCTCGTAAGGAGCAACTTCTTCGGCACGCATCTTCGGCTACTCCAACACCACTCCAGCTACGTTATCAGGTGACTCTTTCCAGTTCGTTCAGTTGGGGGCGCCCTTCGGGCAGCATTATCCCCAAGTTGCATGGGCATGTCCCTACGACGTGTATCCTTTTGCATCTTTAGCTTACTCTGTTGGGAGCGCCTCTTGGGCTGCATCATCCCCAGGCCGCTCGGGTCCGTCGCAGTGGCATGTATCGTTATTGCATCTATCTGAGCTAACCTGCCTCATTGCTTGAGTCATTTCATGATTATCGTGTGCCTGCCCGGTACTTCGATACCATGAACGCTGCACACCCTTGCAAGCCCACCCACAACCACCCTCACCATCGCGGAAGCCGCGCGCCGACTGTCTTTCTTTAGGATTCTTTGCATGACGAAGCTAGGCACGGCGTCTGTGCTCGGGTCCGTCCCTGCAGCGTCGATAAACCCAACGACCGAGCTCTGTCTGGCGGGCCGGCCCTGTTCACGTCACCTCCTGGGGTCGTTGGTGTCTGGCCCCCTCATGTAATCACCTCAGGAGATTCATTCGGTGCAGGTTGCCTAACCATTTCACAGGATCGCAATAGCTATCAAGAATCAAGACCAGGCGCAACCCGCCTTGAGGTAGGGCCTTGTGAGTCCCGCGCTGGCTCACGAGTGCCCAGACACACCTTGTCTAGCCCTACCATGCAAGCAACGTGTCAAGGCGGGCTGTACACGCCCCGAGGGCTCCACTCAGAGGGAGCCCTCGCCCATGCACCAATGGAAGCACCATGCTCCGCGCTGGCAGTCGACACGGTCGAGGAGCGGCTATGCCCGTGCAAGTGCGGAAGCGCTATGCTCCATGCTGGTGATAAACAACTTAGGGTGGCCCCACGGCCGCATCAACCTCAGGGAGCCACCCGGCTCAGTTTCCAGCCTCACTGCAGTGCTTTCCCCTCGGGAGAGTCGCGCGAGGGGGCTGGGCACGGGGGCGACGCTCAGGTCACGCCTAGTGTACGCCGCCCTGCCAGGTCCCTCGGACCTAGTCGTCGCGCGCCCCTCACGAGCGGAACCTCGACGAGGACAGGTATGAAGGTCTGTTTGAGCGTCAAGGGGGACTCCTGAGCATCGTGACTCAAGAGCCTAGCTGGCTACATAGCCCCTCACCCCTTGGCTCCGTCCTGGCAATCCGGACGGTCCAACGGCGGCTGAGGTATGCGCGGGGTCGGGCCCTGCCGACGTAGAACACTAAGGCCTATCTTCGCATCTCCTTCCCGCAGGCCGTTTGCGCGTCAAGGGGGACTCCTGAGCATCGCGACTCAGGAGCCTAACTGACCACGTAGCCCCTCACCCCTTGGTCACGTCCTGGTGATCCGGGCGGCCCAACGGCGGTTGAGGTATGCGCGGGGTCGGGCCCTGCCGATGTAGAACACCAAGCAAACGGGAAGGAAGGCGTAGAATCTCAATAAAACGTGACAAAACATATTGTTCCTTAAGCACCCACAAGAAGTTTTAACGCCTCCACGAGGCACGCCGCATATTGCAGGAAAGTTCGCAGGAACGTAAAACGGGAAGGAGCGCCATCGTTCACCAGCAAGCCTCTTCTTCAGCCTTGGGCGCCGTCGTTAGGAAGCGCCTTCCTGTCGGCAGCATCACCGTCGGTCGTGTCATTGGCCTTTGTCACGGGGTCGGCGGCACCATCGGCTAGAGGTGCAGGTAGGGATGTAAACGGATCGGATCGGATCAGATAATGCTTGTACCATATCCTTTACCATATGTTTTGGCTGGATTCGGAGCGGAGCGGATAATGACCGGATGCGGATTCGAATGCGGATTATGTCGGACTACGGATTCGGAGCGGAGGCGGAGCAAATTTGGACCGTAAATGGACAAAAATTATCGGATGATACGTGCAAAGACATGATTTATTTCTACTAAGCAAACAATATGAAAACATGTTTTCATCCAAGCGCATAACACTAGAGAGTGGCGTTTTAAAGTTATAAATCACGAGTATAGCAACAATATGTAGTACCGATAATATGCTGATAGCATTACACATAGTGTCCAAGACGAAGGTCGTACTTAAGAAATATTTAATTCAATCGAAGTTTTTATTTATTATGAAAGGCAAGTATCCGATCAAGTACGTAGAAGCCGGTAATCATCCTTGATTTCTCTTCAACATGGTGTTCTTCCAATCCACTGGCATCACCCTGTGAGAATGATAAGAGATATTAGATCATTAGATGCTACACTTGACAGTAAGAGAAATTATTGATACTTGGCTGTGGACAATTAAGTAGTTCGGACACACATGCATCAGTTCTGAGGTGTATATATCCACATGATTAATTTGTAACTTCTTAGAGTATGTGTATATAGTGAGAAGAGAAACATCAAGCATCAGATATTGAATGCATCGATGCACGTACTATACATAGATGACTAATTCAAGATGCACGTACTATACATAGATGACTAATTCAATTATATTGATATCTGGTCGATAACTAGAAACATACATATCTAATCATGATTCATGAGTACAGATGTATATATAAATGTAAATCTAATCTGATCGGCATGTGATTCGTAACTAGCAAGTAGCAGCACACATATAAAAGGCATATATCAGTAAAACTAATCCATATGTGCAAAGAGGATACAGGCTGGTAATATATACTAATATAGATCAGAGAATTGTTGGTATAACTGCGTACCTAAACTTCTTGCTCCTGATGCAGTTGATCAGCCTCTTATTCAATATCCGTTCCTTGATTATCCTATGTATCAGCAGCATGCAATTTAAGGAAAATATTGTTATTACTTTAGAGAAATAAAATAGCAGTAATGTTCAAGAGGTAATCAGACATACTTGCATGGCTAGCCTCTCCCCTAAAGTTGAAGTACTCATGGTATAATCGAAATTGTCATCATCACTGTCAGCTTCTGCTTGTTGCTACAAAGTCCAGGGAAAATATTGGCATTAGATCATGTATAGGGCATTAATGATCATGAAGGCAAGTCTCTTCCAAAATGAGTAAGAGTGGTAGAGAGGGCAGAGCCTTACCTTTTCATCAAGCTATTCCTCAAGACTCATATTAGCAACAAGTGTTTCCACAACCTCCAGATCGTTCACAATAGAACCAAGTCTATCCCCTTTTTTATTGTTATTTTTCCTAGATGCAACAACCCAGTCTTTTGTACATATTAATGCTTCTACCACATAGGGGTCAAGACGACTACGGAATGGATCAATAACACGACCACCGGCACTGAAAGCTGCTTCCGAGGCAATAGTGGACACTTGTATGGCCAAAACATCACGAGCAAGCATTGATAACACAGGATATACATCTTGATGTGTTTTCCACCATGATAAGATATCAAAGTTCTCAAAAGCAACCTTTGAAAGCCTTACTGTAACTTCTGCCATGTACTTATCCAAGTCAGTGTCACCTTCATTAGACCCATGAGTGCCCTGCTGAGACAGAAAATAATTATCTTCATCTTCTACCATAAGATCAGTATTGCCTTCTTGGGAAGTGGTAGTACAGCTAGGTCCATCAGTGCTCTGTGCATATTCATTCTGATATGCTTGGTACATCTGCTTCACAGCAATAATCAACTCTTCAACTTTACCATGATACAGTAGTTCCCCATGAACCTTGCTCATGTAATGTTCAATTCCACTTCTCTTGTATCTAGGGTCAAGAAAGAAGGCAACCGCAAGAGCAAGATTTGACTTCCTCCAGTACTTATCAAATTTAGTTTGCATAGAACCTGCCATCTTTTTAATAGTAGTATCACTACTTTTACGCCAACCAGAAATTAAAGCCTTGATCTCACAGAAGCCTTTGTAGAATAAGTTTGCTGTTGGATATTGATTACCTGATAGCAGAGTAGTGAGATCATCAAACTTCTTCAAGCATCTACAAAGGGTAAGCGCCTTGTCCTAATCATCAGCTGTTGGAGCAAACTTGTCAAACTTCTTTTTGTCCATATCATGCAACCTATCAAAGGCCTTCTTATAATATAGGGCATCACTCAACATGTGGTATGTAGAATTCCACCTTGTTTGGACATCCAGCCGTAGACCTTTTTCTGTGGACAACCCACACTCAGATGCACACTTATAGAATTCCCCCTCCAACCAAGGCGATGATTTTACTGCCAAAACAAATGCCTTAACACCCCAAACTGCATTTGAAATCTAATCAAGACCATCTCTAGCAACCAAATTAAGAACATGATTTGCACATCTCACATGAAAGAATTCACCATGGACATACTAGAGGGGAATACTCTTTCAGTTTACTAATGACATGTTTAACACAAACTTCATTTGAAGATGCATTGTCCAAAGTAAGAGAAAACATTTTTTTCTCAATAAACCAGTGCAAAATGCAAGCAATAAATTCTCCAGACATGTTAAGACCAGTATGGCGCCCTTCTACATGCATAAATTTGATGATCCTTTTCCGAATAATCCATTCATCATCAATCCAATGCATAGTGACACACATGTACCCTTTATTCTGATTTGATGTCCACATGTCCATTGTGGTGCTAAAATGCCAGTTAATTGTTTTGAAATACTCATACAGCTTATCCTTTTCTGTTTCAAACATAGCCACTATTTCATTTTTAACTGTGTTACGGTTCTTCAGAGGAAATGAAGGGCGCAAGGATTTGATGAAGTCACAGAAGTATTCATGCTCAACAATATTGAAGGGATATTCATGCATGATTATTGCCAAGTAGAGCTTTCTCAAGGAAGACTCTTGATCATACTTATAAGCCTCAACAGCAACAAAACCATGTTCCTTCTTCTCTACTTTAAGCAACTGTTGGCCTGACTTCACACTATGCATCTTAATATGGCTCAAGAAGACTGATGTCCTATTCCTGCTATTTCTCCTTGCATCATAAGTGCAGTACTTGCATTTAGCCCATTCTTCCTTAACTTTCTTGCCATCTACCTCCACCATCTTGAAAAACTTATCAAAATGGTCCCAACATTCTGATGTGGTCTTCTTTTGTTTCTTCCCTATAGGCTCATCTACTCCTGCATCCTGATTATCACCCTCCAGATCAATCACTTCATTGGCAGCTTCATTGCCACTGCCAATATTCGGCGGTTCTTCATCTTGACTTTCAGCTGGGGGTGATAAAACCATACTCTGAACTGCACTTGTTCTTGCAGATGTTGATCTTTTCCCCAATATCTTTTTCAGACGATCTATAAAAAGAATAATAATATAGAAGTAATCAGTCACTTTTTACTGATCAAAGGAATTAATACTTAGAAGGATCGGCAAGCAAGACATTAAACAACATAAATTCAGTGTTTTGTAGTCTATTAAGATAAAGCCTACTCGACTACTACAAACTTGCCCAATGTCATGTATGGGTGTCGATCATGGCCGCGAGCAACACTGATTTTTCTCTGCATGGTGATCTAAACTGAATAGTATATGTGGGTGCCGAAGTAAAGTGGCATGCTGCAGTTTGCCTGCAACTGAAGCTAACTTACACATGTGCCAGAATGGTTTTCTATCCTGCTGAGTTGAATCAGTTGGGTGCGTCGGTTCAATGTTTAAATCAGGTTGTGTTGCCAAGTGGATCTTGTATAAATGTTCAGGAATTTGTGTACATGATCTTGTATAAATGTTCAGGAATAAGTGTTGGCCGAAACCAAATACTACTGTCTCTGTCTGTCTCCTCTATTTTTCAGTTACTCTGTTTTTGTCTGAAAGTCTGAAGCATACGTCTTTCTGAAACACATCATGTGTGTGAGTCCACAAAAAGAAGATAGGGACGAGAGAGATTGTGAGGGTCTGATGATTCAGCAAGACATGTAGGTGCAAGAAGCTAACCCAAGGCCCAAGCAAGCAAGCAAGCAATCGGATTGATTTCTAGAGCTAGCTACTGGATTCATTGCTTTCAACCTGGTGAGTTTAGAGGAGTATGTGTGTACGTGCTACTGGGCAAGTTCTATCAGCGTGTTACCAATGGCGAGTTGTGTCGATGCGAACCCACGTCGGATCCATGCAGATCGCCATCAAGGTGACGGACGTTTCCCATCGTCGCTTCCAGGCTGCCGATCATGGCCGTGAGAAGCGTCGGCCACGCCCATCGAGGCTCTATGATGTTTGAGTGCCTTTTGCCGTGGTGTGGGCGTGCTGCTGCTCACGGCGTCCATCGACAGCCGGACATGATCATAGATCATCGTTGCTCTAACTTGCGCAAGACTATGTGCATCTACGAATTCACTTACCTCCGTTGTTGGCACCAACTGATTGGCCACGGGCATCTTTGACCATCGTTCAACCACCGGACTATCGAGAGATCAGAGATGCAGCTGGCGGCCGGGGAGAAGCAACAATGCAAGATGGCGATGGAGAGAGGGATATGATATGATGCGCTATCGCCGTCGGCCGATGTGCTACCAATTTTACAAGCAGTGATTGCGTACGAGATTATGGTAGAGTATATGGGGTGAGTGCAAATCAACAATTATTAACTTAAATGGGTGGGCATATGGACCAGCTCGTCTGGGCTTATTTTATCGGATATAATCCGGTTTTCTTACCTCGGATAATCCGCAAAAAATAGAGGATAATCCACATCCGTCGGATACTAGTGATACCATATCCGCTACCATATCCGCCGGATATCCAATTGATCAAAATCCGTATCCTCATCCATATCCGCCGGATTCACATAATTGCATACCATATCCTCAAAAATGGATGCGGATGCGGATTCGACGCAGAAATTATCCGTACCATTTACATCCCTAGGTGCATGGTCGATGGCAAGGAACTTCTTCAGCAAGGCCTCCACTTGGCCCTTCACGGCCTTGGCAGCAGCTGCACAGCGCTCCTCATCCACAGGCTCGAGCAGAACACCAAGGTCAGCGTTGGGATCCCGAAGGTGAAGATGGCTGAGGACGCGCGTCAAGGCCGATGAGGAAAGAGCGCGCGCCTCCCCCTCCACCATGGGGCTGATTCTGCTGACGATGTCCTCGAGCGCCGTGACGAGCTGAGGGAGTAGCTGGGCGAGGCCGTCATCATCTGTCACCAAAGGCCTCTCCAAGCCCTTCTCGTAGAGTTCCCGCAGCGCCGCACGGGATCTCTCCTTGAACGCCTTGCGATCTTCGGCAAGAACCTTCGCCTTGATTTCTAGCTGGACCCTCTCCGCTTCCACCTCCTTCTCTAGCTTCTTCAGGCGCTCGCGTTCCGCGGCTTGCGCCTGCGCCAGCTGCTCCAGCTCAGCATCACGGCCGGTCACCGCCTCTTCTTGAGTCTGCACCTTCTCCTGCCTCACCTCGAGCTGGCGAGCCACGGCAGCCTGTTCTTTGTGCAAGTTCTCCAGCTCGACCTCCGCCACCCTGCAACGCTCCTTGGCGGCCTCAGCATCCTTCAGCGCCACCTCGCCGGTGGCCGCGGCTTGGTCGACGGCCCGCTTGTCCTCCTCGGAAGCTGCCACGGCCTGGCCCAGCGCCGCCTTGACAAACGCGTCGGAGTGCAGCCGACCTGAGATCAGCTCAAGGCGCCCCGCCACCAGGCGACGGTCAGCACCTTGAAGGTCATCCCGAAGCCGGGTCAGCGCAGAAAGAGCCTTCTCCAGAGCGTCAGGCGAAGCAGAAGGATCGTGAGTTAGCGATGTGGCGGGAGGAGGAGGCAACGTCGTCGCCAAGGTCTGTGAGTTTATGGTAGCAGAAGAAGAAACTGGGAGCTCCGGAGCTTGTGGGACCTCGGCCGGCGAGCTGAGGATGGGCGCCTTCGAAGCCGGCTGGGTTGTGGAGGTCGACTTCTCCTGGGGACGGTCCTCCGGGCCTCGTGAGGATGACCGGGCCGGAGAGGCGAGAGGGCTGTTGCCGCCCTTCTGCGCCGGAGGAGGTGCGGCCATGTCAGGATGTTGGGTCTTCGGGGGGGGCGGCCGCTCCGTCTCTCTTCTTCTTCGCCGCCAGCATCGGCCTGACGGTGCAAGGAGAAATGTCAGGAAGCAGCGACAGAAGTAGTAGCAAGAACAAAATCAGGACAAGGTGCTTACTGGTCCACGGCGGCGTAGTCCCGCGGCCTCTTCAGGAGCGCGGAGCCCGGGGGCCTCGCAGCCTGGGGCGCCGGCTTGCGAGTTCCAGGAGCAGATGAGGCCGCGGCAGCCGGCCCAGTAGCAGCACCGGTCGATGTCACAATAGTGGCGCCACCTCGGGAGATCAACGCCGACCTGCTCTTTGTCGGAACCCCGGTCGACGGCTTCTTCCGGGGGTGCCCCCGGACCTCATGGTGACCCCAGCAGGGGCCTGGGATTCCCTCACCGGATGGCCGCCGGCCTCGTCGTCGTCAGGAAGGGCGCGGAGGAGGTCCGCCGCAAGAGGAGAGGTCTCCCCCTCCCCCTCCAGGGTCGCCTCCGAATTGGGCCTCTCCTCCTTGCCAGAATCAGCAGAAGACACCAGTACCGGGGCCACCACCTCCGTGGCCTCGGAAGGCGCTGGCAGCACGAGCCCGCATCCGTCAAAGACAGGCATGGAGGCAGCCACCTTCGCCCTATCTGGGCGGCGGTACAAGGGAAGATGGGAGGCTGGCGGATACCCCTCGTCATCCCCGACCAGAAGACGGATGGCCGCGCCCAGCTCCTCTTCGGACAAGGCACCCGGGTGCAGACGGAGGGTGTCCCCCTCGTCCCCAAGCTTCCATAGGGGGCGCGAGCGTTCCGGGAGCGGAGCTATGCGCTGCGCCAGGAACTCCTTAACAAGCATCGGTCCCATCAGCTTCTCCGCCCTCGGGTCATCAGGCTTCAGGTCAGCGGTCATCTTCTCCAGCACCTGCTTTGCCCAGGGGTCGGTGAGCTTCGCGCGGAACTATCCGTCATGAGGCGAGGGCATCCCCGTCGGCAGCACCAACCGAGGGTGGACGCACTTGGCGTCCATAAGGACCCACTTGCTCCTGAAGCCCTCGGCCTTCTTCCTGGCCTTCGAGATCGCGTTGGTCCCGGTAGCCGCGACGAAGTTGGCGCACCCCGAGAAATGGCCTTCCTTTAGCTGGAGGTAGAAGAAGTGGCTAAGCAATGCCACGGACGGCATCACCCCCACAAATGCTTCACAATAAAAGGAGAAAATCGACAGGAGGAGGACGGAGTTGGGATGGAGATGAAGGGCATGTAGCTTGTAGTGGCTAAGGACGGCATAGAAGAATTCAGAGAAAGGGGGGACCAGCCCCGCGACGACGCTATTCATGAAGAAGGGATAGAAGGTACTGCTGAGGGCTCTGCCTCACCAGAGCCAGCCCGGAGCATGGTCTTCCCCCCCCCCTCGTTGGTACCGTCCCCGTCATCAGGAGCGTGGCGGCGAGGTTCTTCTCCGAGACGCTCGGCGTGCTCCAGGCCGGCTCGTACCAGGAAGGCGAGTTCGCGGCCTTCGCCTTGTCGGACGCCATTGGCTATGGGCTCGGAGAAGGGTCCCTGTGGATCTGGAGTCTCTCGGGGCAAGAAGGAGAAAGGGGTCTAGAGCCAGGTGAAGGAAGGCAATGAAGGCTGTGCAACGCGCGCCGGCCTTTTGTCAGGTGGGGACGGTTGCCAAGGCAGCGTGGGGAAGCGGCGACGCCCACGTCCTGTCAATCGCCATGCGTCAATGAAGGCCGCAGGCTATTGGGGCCCATGGCACTCCGCACTTTCCCCTTGGCTTCGCCTCTGTGGCACCCCGATCCGCTTGGTGCAGGGGGCCTTCGCACATCAGCCCAGGATAACACCTGACGCACGACAGGTCCATGATACAGCATTCCAGGTACAAGGATATTCATCAATTACATGACATAGAACAGTACATCATTGATGAATACAATGTGTGGCATAGCTCTACGGCTATCTATAACTGGCGGCGGAAGTCTTGGTTTGACGGCTCGACGACTCTGGCTGGGCTCCACAACTCACAGGACTGGCAAGGTTACGGCCTAGGGCGACCAAACAAGCAAGTAATCCTGGCACGACCTACAAACTGGCATGACACGCCAGGTCAGTACATTGAATGTACTAGCAAGACAACCAAATAAATAGCATCCAAACAAACAGATGACAAGCAAGAACCAAGCATATGCTAGAATCCACTCCAACGCAACTTCTAAGCATGGCATAATATTAACAAGAATCATATATCAAACTAAGCATGAACAACATCATAGCATCTACTAGCATGGCATATCAAACTTACTTCTAATATAACAACAGCAAAGCATAGCATATCAAAACATGGCATGGCATCATGAAACTATGCTGAAAACAAACTACCAGTTACCTCCCGTGAAGACATATTGTATTAACCTCATGCAACAATCACTTACTCTGCCACGGTTCCTCGGAGCAAACTCATGACTTACCGAGACCTCGTCTCGGGGTCATATCAACACATCATCGTGACTTCTCATGATTTTCTCATAGTCCAAGTCACCATATTATTTATCACATCTTAGTTATCACGTAAGTTATTAGCAGATTTATCCTCCATTTCGACCAAGACCCGATAGTGTGACCTACTACGAACTGTGCCCATGACCGAGGATGCGGTAGCGCACTTTTACCCACACCATGGAATCCATGGCCTCGCACTCCCATTCGGGTGGACCAACGGCATTCCGACAGAACCGTCCTACTGCCATGACACTCTCCCGGCCACTCCGACCAACACCCCCTTGGGGTTCAGTCCTGGGTGGCCCTGTGCCTACCAAAGGCACCAACGGCCACCGTCGTGGCAAAACAAAAATAGTCCCAAACGGGGACATGAGCTCAAAAACAAACCTGGGCACACAAGGCTTATGTCCGCCTACCTGATCAGGGTAGGGCACCCATAACCTTCCCTCGTTGGAGGCGCCGGTGAGAGGCATGACAATAGACCTAGCTAGGACCTCCCATAAGGTAAATGTGGTTGCACTGGAGAAAGCTCGATTTGGTGGCACTATGACTCGATCCCATCGATGACGGAGGTGGTTTATTATCAAGTCATGTTATCATCAATATTATGAGCATATTTAACAAGGATGCAACAATGAGCATGCAGCAAACAAATGCATTAACAAATATCAAGCTTTTCCAGTGAACAGGTATAGCATATAAAACATGACATTATTGGGTACTAGCTTATCGGCGGTGTAACCAAAATCATCATAGCATCAAAACTACTGGCATGAAACTAACCAAACACAAGTATGATATTAACAACACTAACTAGCATGGCAAGTGCTATCATGAAAGGCAAGCATGACGTAACAAGCAGTACTAACATAAAGCACAATTGGAATCATGGCAGACGAAACACATGAGGACTACTGCAACTAAACACACACATGAGGTACCAGCAAAGTCAACATGCAAGTTCGGGGCTCATGATAATTGGTTGGCTTGCCTGGGGGTCAACAAATACTTCGGGAAGAAGTGTGAAACAATCGCGGAAAGAGTTGCCGGAAACAGTTCTCTCTCGAAGGGGGCTGTTTACAGGCAAGGGCAAAGTGGTCATTTTCATTGTGTGAAAACATAATGAAAATGATACCAACGGAAAGAGCTTGATGATCAGAGAACGTGAGCGTTGGAATCACCTCAATCGGAGTTACGGTTGAAAAGTTGTGGCCGTTCACTTTTTAGGCAGAAAAGGCACTAAACAGTGAACATTCACAAATTAAGCATTTCGGCGGGCGGGGCTGAAAAAGAGAAAGCGCATTCTTCATAATACGTTTCCAGTGCAGAGAAAACGTATTCCAGATAATACGTTTTCATTTAACAGAAAACGTAAAGTGGCAGGGGCGCTTCCACTTACGCTGACATGGCGACTAGCTCTATGGCAGGTGGAGTCGCGTGGGGGTGGGGCCCGCCTGGCCTGCTTTCTTCTTCCTCTCGTGCGGGCGCACGCATGGACGTGGGAGGCATCCGCCCCGATGGTGCTCGCCGGTGACTCCGGCCACCGCTCGAGACGGCCGACCTACCCAAATGCTCAGGAGAGACGCGCATATCGTGGTGGTGTTAGCTGTCGTCGAGGAGCCCTAGGGAGGGAGCAGCAAGGCCGGCGGCAGAGAGGGGCTTCAGCCGCCGTCGAGCAAGGTGCTCCGGTAGGAGAAACGGATGGACAAGGCTACGGGAAGAATCGCCGGACACCAGGGGACAAGATGGTGGAGGTGGAACGGCGAGGGGGTCTACTGGTCGCCGGAATCAGAGAAGACCGAGGCAGCGGCCATGGCGGCCGTGGGGGTCAGGGAGAGGCTCCGGGGAGGGATGGGTGGCTCGGGGAGGCGTTGTGGACTGCGAGGGCTCAAGGGCGTGCTTAAATAGCCGCGGGGAGGGCTCGAGGGGGAGGGGAGGAGGTGGCACGCGGCACGCGACGTGTCCGTGCACCGGCGATGGGCGCAGTGTCGGCAGGCGCGACCAAAGGTCACGGGGAGGGGCGGCAAGGCGACGAGGGGGATCCGGACGAGCTCACGGGGTTGCATAACGCTAAGGGGGCTCAGGGAGAAGAAGACAGAGGATGAAGACGACGGCGCGCACGGGCACTCACTGTTCGGCGACGGCTCAACAAGGAAGCAAACGAAGGGGGAAAAGGAGTCCACGCGAACGGCGACAACGATGCTGAGCTGGTAGACACTCTGGGATAAACCGAATCCGGCCGGAGCAGCATTGCCGATTCCAACAGTGGCTAGACCACCGATTTGGCTGGCAATACCCGTGGTCACCAAGGACAACACGCGCTCACGCCATCTACTTCATGCCAAATGATGTCTATAGCGTAGTCCTTCCAAGGCTCAATAAAGATGAGGTGATGGCACATGCAGAGGTGTAGGGAGCAGAGGGAAACAAGCTCGACAAGTTTGTTGTTGCAAACTTGGCCACATCTTGGTGATCAACACGGTGAGCTTAAGGGCTAAACTTGATGTCTGGGAGGTTTTAGCTAGCAAGGACTACGGCCCTGGGAAGTTGGAGGGGATTAGGGCAAGGATTTAGCATAGTTGCTTTGCAATTGCTAAAATTGGTCCAGAAAACAAATGAGGAAGGAGCACTCACTAGGAGTGTTGGAAAAGGCTACCACTTGGCAATTCTCCATGATTTCATCATATGCAGATGCTGCAAAAAGATCATACCAAATGGACTTGCCAAATTGGTACTTGTTTCACAAACATCACTTCTGACCAGAAACTTGGGAAAATTCTAGGAAAATATTGGCTACATGAAGTGAGCCAAACTCTTGGGTAGGTGGGTTATATGGATAGGAGAAGGCTTGGAAATATTTTCAGCCATAATGAAGCAGGATAAAATATACTTGCTTCACAAACTGAAAATTTGGACAGAAAACAAGAATTGCTCCTGTGCTCACATAGTTCACTTAAATGAACTGAATTTAGGTGGAGGCTAATGATTTGGAATACTAGCAAGGATTGCAAAGTTTCATCCCATTTGGAAACTCTATGAAGGTACTTCCTTCACAAAGTTGCATTCTGGTCAGAAACTTTGAAAACTTGCACAGGGAGGTAGGATGAATGGATTGAGATCATCTTTGATATCCGTGGGTGATTTCTCAATGTTAATCACCCTGCCAAATTTCAGCTCAATAGGAATTAGGAATAAGGCACTTCCTTTGCAAGATTTCAAAGAAGGCAGAAACTTGCATTGGATCATGTGCCCAATTTTTGATCTGTGGAACATGAGATAAGGATGGAACTAGTGATTATATAGCAAGTACAAGCTCCACAATTTATGTGGGAATTTTCTCTGCTATAAAAATAGTAGTTCCTTTAGAAAATGGCAGAATTGGAATATTAGTATAAAATAAGAAAAGGTAACTTTCCTTATTTAATTATGGCCAATATATTTGCCCCAGCTTGGATTAGGCATAAATATCAACTCCACCAATTCACATGAATTTAGGAGATGCCTAGCTATGCCCTTTGGATTTTATTCCTCAGAAAGGCAAGAAAAGGAACAAATCATAATTCAAAAATGTTGCATGGGACTTGGCAATATTTTTGCATATCCAAGGTTTACAAGGATAGGAGGGTATCTGGGAACAGATGGGATGATCAACAGCTCAAGGAAAATGATAGCTCCTTTGTAATCACAAAGGCCATATTCAGATTCCAAACATTTGGAATTAGGGTTTGAGAGGGTTTGAGCTGATGCAAATGAGGTCTTGCCCATTGACAAAGACATGAGCAAGGTTTTGAAGGGTTGGAAATGACAAGAAGTCTCAGAGTCATCCAACAAACTCAGGAGAAAGATTTTGAAAATGAGTGCCAGGAGAGAATAACAGCACAAAAATTGATAAACCAATTTTGGCGCTGTTACAACTCTTCCCCCCTTAAAAAGAATCTCATCCTCGAGATTCCTAGGTTTACAGCACAATTGCAAAGATAACCACTCCGGGGAAAAACCTCTGGGTTAATTTTAACCCTTTGGTCAAGTTTGAACGAGTTGGGGGCACCGATAATTGGTACACCCCGAGAGATATGGGCAAACACGGTTATATCCACGGCTAGGGGCACTCGAGATCAAACTCTCGAAAAAAAATCTGCTATATGCACCCCAGTGAACAGTGGATTCACCTGCTGACACGTGGGTCCAGGGCCCACTGGCAGCCTCCTTCCTCTGCCTCCGGCTAACTGCTTCTTCTGTGTTGCTGCTTCGCGTGCGGCTTGGTGCAGCACGCATCTAGCTTCTAGGGCGATGAGGACCCTAGAGCCATAGTGCACGGCATGCACGGTGCCGGTGCAGCGAGCACTCACGTCGCGGGCCAGTGCCTTGTCGGCACTGCTCGCGGATTCGCCTCTTGGACGTCGGTGATCGGGCGACGAGCGATTTTCCTGGACCTCACTCACCGTACACCAGGGTTGGGCTATAAAAACGGCAGCGCGGCTCTCTTCCAACACACAAACACCATGCCGCTCTACTACCTCTTTGGTTTGGAAGGGATCGAGCCGAGCTCCTTCGGCGAGGCTGTGTTCCTGGTGGCGCTACGGTGGTTCCTAGCTGCGATGCTGGGCACGCTGATCGGCGCCTCGTTCCTCCTGGTGATACTCATCAGGAATGAGCGGGCTCGAGGCAACGCGCGACTGGGTGCGGTGGCTCGAGGTGTCGAAGAAGATGGTGCACGGGGTGGTCCTCCGCCACGCTTGATTCTCCGTCGCTTCACGCCGGCGGAGTAATCACGCGCTGTGATGGAGCGGTGGTGGCAACTGGCCGACGCCACGCAAGGCAGTGATGGTGATGATGATGGGGTTCGGATGCGGGTGAGGTGGCTGTGCCAGCTCAGGAGTCAGACTAGGGCACGGGAAAATTTTCGCGGATAGCTCTGCGAAATGTATGTGTCGAGGTAGAATCGAAGTTGAAATATGTATCGGGGAGTTGTATTGGATTGAGGGAAATAAAGCTGGCAACATTTCTCCGGAAACACAATTGGGTTAGCGAAAAAGAATTAGGGACGAGAAATGGCCAAATGAAAATGTCTCCTCGAGGTTCTGGGTTTGAAAATCTGGCACACGGGGTATGCACAGATAGAGATAGGGATGTGACTTTGCATTTCCCGAGTACTACACAAAAGTACTCGTAAGTGAACCAGGGCTGCGTGCAGGATGCAGTGTAGTCTAAACTAACAAACAAACAGATGCAACATACATGCAACAGAAAAACACACCAGACAAATCACACTAAGGTGTTTTAATGCCAGTGGGTATATGTACTCCTAGTATACATATACCTACACCAGCGCGCATTTTATTATAGACTCTGAACGAGTCAATGTTGTTTTTAGTGTATGTGCTCTACTGATTAAAATCTTGTTAGCAACCATTGCCAACCCTATCAAACATTTCTGCTTGACAGAGAGACAAGCAAACACAAAGACACAAACAAGAGCAAGCAAGCATACATAAACCACAACATATGAGTTACAACAGTACCATCATACAACCAAGCACGAATGCGCTATGCGCTAATCCAAACTACGCACTCCGGGATACATGGTTCTATCCTCATATCGAGGATGAACCGACAGATCGACCTACTCGCAGAAACACCTGACTGCGTGACTGAGGTCATGCAGAGGGCTGGCCTTGCTAGGGCTCTCTGGGAGGATGAAGACTGAGCCAATCTCCATCTTCATCGTTCGACACTACTATGGGTGGGGGTTCGACTGCTGGGGGTGCAGCTGAAATTGATCCAAGCAAATGCTGCTGGTGGATTCGGTAAAGAGCCTTGTCGAGGGTGACGATGTTTGGCCTGGGCCACAACACAGGCTGAGAGGGTAGCACTGGTTCGGATGGCATGGGGGGACGGCTTGAGATGCAAATTTACGAGCCTCACGATAAGCTTCCCTGACAACTCGTACCGCATCGTTGTCCAGGGTTCTAAATTTAGCAAGCATCTTAGAAATCATCATCCCCTGGGCAGTGATATATTGCACCAGGCGAGCGATTGTGGGGTCATCTCCTTGGATAATGGGAGAAGGCTGAATTCCTGCTTCTGCCACAATGGGGAAAAGGCAGAACTCCCATCTTTGTGCCACCTGCGGAAACTTGGTTCGGAGGTATAGAATAGCCTCCACAGCAGCGGCCTGAATGGTTAAATCAGTGGTAGGCATGGCTCTACCCTGAAAAACCAAAGGCTGGCCATCTACTGCGGGACCTGGGCCGATGTGCACACTTGCATTATAGCGGTGAAGGTGAGGGACGGGTGTCGATTGGAACACCAGGTAATCGGGGCTAGCATTACAGCCAAAGGCTTTGGTGAGCATCTCGGCAAGAAGGGGTGGAAAGCCAGTATGGTTGACGGCACAGGTGCGGGTGTAAAACTTGGGAGCTTTGAAGGTGCTAGTCATGGCTGGACTGTTACTAGCTAAGCTTCTCTGCAGGGACATGGCTGACTAAGGGGTGAGCGATACGGCTAGCGGAAAGGGGAATTTATAGGCAGCTATGCGGGACATGCCCGCATGGTGTGGCCCCTTTCCCTTAATGGTGAAGGGTAAGCGGTACGGCCGACCAGAACGGATAGGGTTGCTATTCGTTCCATGGATAACTAGGTGGGGACAGTGGGGTGAGGACGTGTCGGTCCCGACTGCGCCACCTGTTGATTAATAGTGGCCATGCCGGATGCCAGGGATGGGTCAAATCTCTAGGGTCATTACGGGTTGAAGGTAGCGGTGATCTAATGCTAGGATAACCTATGCCAGCCTGGCTACTCTGATACCATCCCCTGTGGCACCTCGATCCTCTTGGAGCAGGGGGCCTTCGCACGTCAGCCCAGGCTAACACCTGACGCACGATAGGTCCATGATAAAGCATTCCAGGTACAAGGATATTCATCAATTACATGACATAGAAGAGTACATCATTGATGAATACAATGTGTGGCATAGCTCTACGGCTATCTATAACTGGCGGCGGAAGTCTTGGTTTGACGGCTCGACGACTCTGGCTGGGCTCCACAACTCACAGGACTGGCAAGGTTACGGCCTAGCGCGACCAAACAAGCAAGTAATCCTGGCACGACCTACAAACTGGCATGACACGCCAGGTTGGTACATTGAATGTACTTGCAAGACAACCAAATACATAGCATCCAAACAAATAGATGACAAGCAAGAACCAAGCATATGCAAGAATCTACTCCAACACAACTTCTAAGCATGGTATAATATTAACAAGAATCATAAATCAAACTAAGCATGAACAACATCATAGCATCTACTAGCATGGCATATCAAACTTACTTCTAATATAACAACAAGAAAGCATAGCATATCAAAACATGGCATGGCATCATGAAACTATGCTGAAAACAAACTACCAGTTACCTCCCGTGAAGACATATTGTATTAACCTCATTAAACAATCACTTACTCTGCCACGGCTCCTCGGAGCAAACTCATGACTTACCGAGACCTCGTCTCGGGGTCATATCAACACATCATCGTGACTTCTCACGATTTTCTCATAGTCCAAGTCACCTTATTATTTATCACATCTTAGTTATCACATAAGTTATTAGCAGATTTATCCTCCATTTCGACCAAGACCCGATAGTGTGATCTACTACGAACTGTGCCCATGACCGAGGACGTGGCTATCGATAGATTGAATACACTCTGCAGAGGTAGTGCACTTTTACCCACACCACGGAATCCATGGCCTCGCACTCCCATTCGGGTGGACCAACGGCATTCCGACAAAACCGTCCTACTGCCATGATACTCTCCCGGCCACTTCGACCAACACCCCCTTGGGGTTCAGTCCTGGGTGGCCCCATGCCTACCAAAGGCACCAACAGCTACCGTCGTGGCAAAACAAAAACGGTCCCAAACAGGGACATGACCTCAAAAACAAACCTGGGCACACAAGGCTTATGTCCGCCTACCTGATCAGGGTAGCGCGCGCCCATAACCTTCCCTCGTTGGAGGCACCGGTGAGAGGCATGACAATAGACCCAGCTAGGACCTCCCATAAGGTAAATGTGGTTGCACTGGAGAAAGCTCGATTTGGTGGCACTATGACTCGATCCCATCGATGACGGAGGGGGTTTATTATCAAGTCATGTTATCATCAATATTATGAGCATATTTAACAAGGATGCAACAATGAACATGCAGCAAACAAATGCATTAACAAATATCAAGCTTTTCCAGTGAACAGGTATAGCATATGAAACATGACAATACCGGGTACTAGCTTATCGGCGGTGTAACCAAAATCATCATACCATCAAAACTACTGGCATGAAACTAACCAAACACAAGTATGATATTAACAACACTCTAATTAGCATGGCAAGTGCTATCATGAAAGGCAAGCATGACGTAACAAGCAGTACTAACATAAAGCACAATTGGAATCATGGCAGACAAAACAGATAAGGACTATTGCAACTAAACACACACACGAGGTACCAGCAAAGTCAACATGCAAGTTCGGGGCTCATGATAAGAGGTTGGATTGCCTGGGGGTTGACAAATACTTCGGGAAGAAGTGTGAAACGATCGCGGAAAGAGTTGCCGGAAACAGTTCTCTCTCGGAGGGGGCTGTTTACAGGCAAGGGCAAAGTGGTCATTTTCATTGTGTAAAAACATAATGAAAATGATACCAACGGAAAGAGCTCGACGAACAAAGAACGTGAGCGTTGGAATCACCTCAATCGGCGTTACGGTTGAAAAATTGTGGCCGTTCACTTTTTAGGCAGAAAAGGCACTAAACACTGAACATTCACAAATTAAGCATTTCGGCGGGTGGGGCTGAAAAATAGAAAGTGCATTCTTCAGAATATGTTTCCAGTGCAGAGAAAACGTATTCCAGATAATACGTTTTCATTTAACAGAAAATGTAAAGTGGCAGGGGTGCTTCCACTTACGCTGATGTGGCGACTAACTCTATGGCAGGTGGGGTCGCGTGGTGGTGGGGCCCGCCTGGCCTGCTTTCTTCTTCCTCCCGCGCGGGTGCGCGCATGGCCGTGGAAGGCATCCGCCCCAACGGCGCTCACCGGCGACTCCGGCCACCGCACAAGACGGCCGACCTACCCAGATGCTCAGGAGAGAGAGGCGCATCTCGTGGTGGTGTCAGCTGCCGTCGAGGAGCCCTAGGGAGGGAGGAGCAAGGCCCGCGGAGGAGAGGGGCTTCGGCCGCCGTCGAGCAAGGTGCTTCGGTGGGAGAAACGGACGGACGAGGCTACGGGAAGACTCGCTAGACTCCAGGGGACAAGATGGTGGAGGTGGAACGGCGAGGGGGTCTACTGGTCGCCGGAATCAGAGAAGACCGAGGCGGCGGCCATGGCGGCGGTGGGGGTCGGGGAGAGGCCCCGGGGAGGGATGGGTGGCTCAGGGAGGCGTTGTGGACTGCGAGGGCTCGAGGGCGTGCTTAAATAGCCGCGGGGAGGGCTCGAGGGGGAGGGAAGGAGGTGGCACGCGACAGGCAACGTGTCCGTGCGCCGGCGATGGGCGCAGTGTCGGCAGGCGCGGCAAAAGGTCACGGGAAGCGGCGGCAAGGCGACGAGGGGGATCCGGACGAGCTCACGGGGCTGCGTAATGCCAAGGGGGCTCAGGGAGAAGAAGACAGAGGAGGAAGACGACGGCGCGCACAGGCGCTCACTGTTCGGCGACGGCTCAACGAGGAAGCAAACGAAGGGGGAAAGGAGTCCAGGCGAACGGCGACGACGATGCTGAGCTGGTAGACACTCATGGACAAACCAAATCCGACCGGAGCAGCATTGCCGATGCCAACAGTGGCTAGACCACCGATTTGGCTGGCAATGCCCGTGGTCACCAAGGACAACACGCGCTCTGGCCATCTACTTCATGCCAAATGATGTCTACATCGTAGTGCTTCCAAGGATCATTAAAGATGAGGTGATGTCACAGGCAGATGTGTAGGGAGCAGAGGGAAACAAGCTCGACAAGTTTGCTGTTGCAAACTTGGCCACATCTTGGTGATCAAGACGGTGAGCTTAAGGGCTAAACTTGATGTCTGGCAGGTTTTAGCTAGCAAGGACTACGGTCCTGGGAAGTTGGAGGGCATTAGGGCAAGGATTTAGCATAGTTTCTTTGCAACTGCTAAAATTGGTCCGGAAAACAAATGAGGAAGGAGCACCACTAGGAGTGTTGGAAAAGGCTACCACTTGGCATATCTCCATGATTTCTTCATATGCAGATGCTGCAAAAAGATCATACCAAATGGACTTGCCAAATTGGTACTTGTTTCACAAACATCACTTCTGACCAGAAACTTGGGAAAATTCTAGGAAAATATTGGCCACATGAAATGAGCCAAACTCTTGGGTAGATGGGTTATATGGATAGTAGAAGGCTTGGAAATATTTTCAGCCATAATGGAGCAGGATAAAATATACTTGCTTCACAAACTGAAAATTCGGACAGAAAACAAGAATTGCTCCTGTGCTCACATAATTCACTTAAATGAATTGAATTTAGGTGGAGGCTAATTATTTGGAATACTTGAGAGGATGGCAAAGTTTCATCCCATTTGGAAGCTCTATGAAGGCACTTCCTTCACAAAGTTGCATTCTGGTCAGAAACTTTGAAAAATTGCACAGGAAGCTAGGATCAATGGATTGAGCTCATCTCTGGTATCCATGGGTGATTTATCAATGTTAATCACCCTGCCAAATTGCAGCTCAATAAGAATTAGGAATAAGGCACTTCCTTTGCAAGATTTCAGAGAAGGCAGAAACTTGCATTGGATCATGTGCCCAATTTTTGATCTGTGGAACATGAGATAAGGATGTAACTAGTGATTATATAGCAAGGACAAGCTCCATAATTTATGTGGGAATTTTCTCTGCTATAAAAATAGTAGTTCCTTTAGAAAATGGCAGAATTGGAATATTGGCATAAAATAAGAAAAGACAACTTTCCTTATTTAATTATGGCCAATATATTTGCCAGAGTTTCGATTAGGCATAAATATCAACTCCACCAATTCACATGAATTTAGGAGATGGCTAGCTATGCCTTTGGGTTTTCTTCCTTAGAAAGGCAAGAAAGGGAACAAATCATAATTCAAAAATATTGCATGGGACTTGGCAATATTTTTGCATATCCAAGGTTTACAAGGATAGGAGGGTCTCTGGGAACAGATCGGATGATCAACAGCTCAAGGAAAATGATAGCTCCTTTGTAATCACAAAGGCCATATTCAGATTCCACAAATTTGGAATTAGGGTTTGAGAGGGTTTGAGCTGATGCAAATGAGGTCTTGCCCACTGACAAAGACATGAGCAAGGTTTTGAAGGGTTGGAAATGACAAGAAGTCTCAGAGTCATCCAACAAACTCAGGAGAAAGATTTTGAAAATGAGTGCCAGGAGAGAATAACAGCACAAAAATTGATAAACCAATTTTGGGGCTGTTACAGCCTTGAAGCCAACTACGAGCGCGCCTTGGGCCCGGGGGCTACTGCCGGCGTCCTGGGAACGGGGGTCCCCAGACTTGCCTGGCAGTGGCCCAGGGCGTGGCTCAGCGAGCAGCCTGGTACGGCCCATCTTCTTCAGCAACCACTCAAGACCCTCGCGAGGGGCCAAGCCTCGCGAGGTGGACGACACAAGACATCCTCAGGGGTAGCCTCGCTAGGCCGGCTAGTGAGGAGCGGAGATATCAAGGTAGGGGGCACCTCGCGAGGTGTGCGTGATGTGAGCCATGACGACCGAGGCCACGCGGGCGCGAGCGGGCGCAGAGTACCAGTTGCCTCTTTGGTGCTAAAGGGGCAAGCACATGCGAGGAGTCCCGAGGCATCAGGGAAAGGTTTCCATATCGGTGCAACGAGACCAAGACCAGCAGGACGACGGACGAAGGTCATCACGGAGCCCACGACGGTGTCACCACCAGAGCCTTTGCCAAGCGAAGACCACCTTTTGTCAGGATAACTTGTACTAGTTGTCTCCCTTCAAAATTGGCCGTTGTGGGATCCCTTCCTGCCTAATGTTTGGGAAGAGGACCGGTGCCTCTATAAATAGGACTAGCCACCACCCTAGCAAAGGACGGATCATTCAGACCATCCTCACACACACAAGCTCACCGAGCTCAAGAACACCTCTCCTCAGGAGGTTGTTCATCCCTTGTACTTGTTCATCCTCAGCCTACAAGCCAATCCACCACACCACACTGGAGTAGGGTATTACACCACAACGGTGGCCCGAACCAGTATAAACCCTCATGTCTCTTGTTCTTCGGGTTCGTCGAGCTTGGCCTTGAGATCGTTGTGAGAGCGAGCTAGGGAGAGAGAGATTTTTGTGCACACCCTAGTGTTCGAACCTCAAGGGTTTTCCGGAACCCAGAATCCGACAAACACTTGGGCCTCGCACGGACCCTAAAGCCCAAAATCGGTTCGGCCGGGATCCGAGTCCGAGTAGGATCACATCTGACTCGTGGAGTCCGGTCTGGCCTCACAGGTTCCTTCCCTTAAGCGCGCGACCCCTTAGGTTCAAGTCGGCTTGGTCGCAGGTCGGATCACCTCCGACCTGCTCGGCTGGTAGCGGCCTCTAGCAAGGCGTGCCAACCACCAAGTAGACAATGAAGCTGGTTAGGCGAACATGTACATCACACTTCCATTCCTTTTGCCACACGATATATGTTGTTGGGCTCAAGGTGAGTCTGTCATCCTTGTGCTACCCCGACCTCTTTCTCGTTCCAGTGATGCCGACCACAAACCGGATTATCTCATAATCCTTATCGTGTGGCCATGCTTATCTTGGTCGGATCACACGAGGGGCCCAGAGTATATCTCTCCTGATCGGAGGGGCAAATCCCATGTTGCTTGACCATGTCTCATAGCATGGGTCTGGACAAGCCCGAAACCTACCTTTGTAACTACCCAGTCATGGAGTAGCGTTTGGTCAGCCCAAAGCAGGTCTATCACCATCCTGAGTACATGTGCCAGCTCAGGTCTTAGGACATAGAACATATGTTGTACTAGAGACTCACAGATGACATATCGTTGCGTCTCATAGTTGGGTCTGTCCGACTCAGACCTTATCTCGACTCGGATCCGACTATGTCGAATCCGACCAGATCCTTCCAATTCCATATTATTCGGTTAGCATCCAATGCTCCATGGCTACTGAGACCAAGCCATCGATCGTGTCATATGCTAGTATAGTCGGCTGCGCGTCCACACAGCCCTTTCGACTAGGGACCTTTTAGGACAGTCATCATATAATGCATAGTCCCACAAACAAGTCACGTACTTGCTGATACACATCATTGATAATGTCCAAGGACTATCTTTATTCATGAACACATAGGAAATATCATCATACATGATTGCCACTAGGGAATATCTCCAACAGTCTCCCACTTACACTAGAGTCAATCAAATAGATATCGAATGCCCATAGCTCTAACGTGCCCCTCATGCTTGGGTTGTGGAAGCGGCTTAGTCAACGGATCTGCAACGTTTGCATCCGTGTGAATTTTGCATAACTCTACATCACCATTCTTTATGATCTTGCGTACAGGTGATATTTCCGATCTATGTGTCTGACCTTATGGTGATTCCTCGGTTCCTTGGCTTGTGCGATGGCACCAGAATTATCACAATAAAGGCCGAACGGTTTTACCGAGGCTGGGAAAATACCAAGATCATCCAGAAAATGCCGGATCCAAACACCTTCCTTTGCAGCTTCACAAGCCGCAATGTATTCGGCTTCTATGGTAGAATCGGCCACCGTATCTTGCTTGGAACTCATCCAGCTCACTGCCCCTCCGTTCATGACGTACACAAATCCGGACTGTGATCGACAATCATCTCTATCGGTTTGGAAACTAGCATCGGCGTAACCCCTTACGACGAGCTCTTCCTCACCTCCATAAACTAGGAACATCTCTTTAGTCCTTTTCAGGTACTTCAAAATAGTCTTTACCGCTGCCTAGTGACTCTCACCTGGGTTGGCCTGGAATCTGCTTGTTAGGCTTATTGCAAAAGCAACATCAGGCCTTGTACATATCATGGCATACATGATGGATCCGATTGCCGAGGCATACGGAATCCTACTCATCCTGCTTCGCTCATCAGATGTCGAAGGACTCTGAGTCTCGCTTAGCCCTATACCATGTGAGAGTGGCAAGAACCCTTTCTCCGCCTCACTCATGTTGAACCGCTTCAACACTTTACCTATGTACATGCTCTGCCTTAAGCCGAGCAGCCTCCTCGATCTACCTCTATAGATCTTAATGCCTAAAATATATACTGCCTCACAAGGTCTTTCATCGAAAACTTGCCATTCAATGACTCCTTGACCGAGTTCAGCATCGAAACATCGTTCCCGATCAACAATATGTCATCCACATACAAGATCAAAAACACTATCGAGCTCCCACTTAACTTCTTGTATAAACAAGCATCCTCTTCACTTTTGATGAAACCGAGACCAGTGACGACCTCATCAAAACGAATGTTCCAACTCCGAGATGCTTGCCTCAACCCATAAATGGATCTCTTGAGCTTGCATACCTTACTAGCGCTATTTGGATCGACAAAACCCTCGGGTTGTATCATATACACGTCCTCGGTTAAATTTCCGTGAAGGAAAGCCGTCTTGACATCCATCTGCCATATCTCGTAATCGAAATATGCAGCTATAGCTAGAACGATCCTCACCGACTTCAGCATCGCTACCGGCGAGTAAGTCTCGTCGTAGTCAATTCCTTGAACTTGTCCATAACCCTTAGCGACAAGCCAAGCTTTGTGGATCTGAACATTTCCATCCACATCCGTTTTCTTCTTAAAGACCCATTTGCAACCAATGGCTGTTACGCCAGGCGGCGGATCAACCAAGTCCCAGACTTGATTCTCATCCATGGACTTTAATTCGGATCTCATGGCCTCCAGCCATGCCTCGGAATCTGGGCTCACCATCGCTTCTGCATATGTGGCCGGCTCGTCACTTTCTAGCAACAATACATCACGCACTCTGCGCAATCTCTCTGACCTCTGTGGTTCCGGTGCCGCTTCCACTACGGGTTCCCTGACTGACTCCGGTATGATCTCATCACCAGCCGAGCCGTCCCCGAGTGGTCCTCGAATTTCTTCGAGTCGGACCGTCCTCCCACTGGCCTCCCGACTGAGAAACTCTTTCTCAAGGAAAACCCTGTTCCGATCAACAAACACTTTGTTCTCTTCCCGGTTGTAGAAGCTATATCCCAAGGTTTCCCTCGGATATCCCACGAATATGCATTTATCTCACTTGGGAGTAAGCTTGTCTGACATAAGTCGCTTGACAAATGCTTCACAGCCCCAAATCTTTAGAAAAGAAAAACTGGGACTCTTCCCGGTCCACATCTCATGTGGTGTCTCGTCTACAGATTTTGATGGTACCCTGTTAAGTGTTGAAGCTGCAGTTTCTAGAGCGTATCCCCAGAATGACAAGGGTAAATCTGATTTGCTCATCATAGACCGGACCATGTCCAGCAAGGTCCTATTCCTCTGTTCCGACACGCCGTTTCTCTGTGGCGTACCCGGAGGTTTGAGTTGAGGTACTATACCTCGGCTTTTCAGATGATCATCAAACTCCTGGCTCATGTACTCACCTCCACGATCAGATCGTAGAAGCTTTATAGTCTTGCCGAGCTGATTCTCAACCTCGTTCTGAAACTCTTTGAACTTTTCAAATAGATATATCCATATCTACTCAAGTCGTCGGTAAAAGTCACGAAGTACTGATAGCCACCTCTGGCAGTTGTGCTCATTGGACCACACACATCACTGTGTATAAGCTCCAATAGCTCGGACGCCCTCTCGCAACTCTTTGCAAAAGGAGACTTAGTCATCTTGCCGAGCAAGCATGATTCACATGTCTCGAATGACCCGAAGTCGGATGAAGTTAGGAGCCCGTCATCATGGAGCTTCCTCATGCGTTTCAGACTAATGTGTCCAAGCCGGTAATGCCAGAAGTATGTCGGATTTATCTCATTAAGCTTGTATCTCTTGACATTCACGTTATAGACTGGTTCCTGTTCCAGATTCAATATAAATAGCCCATCAACAATGGGTGCATAGCCGTGGAACATACCATTCAAATAAAACGAACAACCATTGTCCTTTAAATTGAATTCATAACCCTGACTCATCAAACATGAGGCAGAAATAATGTTCTGACTAAGTGCAGGAATGTAATAACAATTAATCAATTCCAAAATAAATACAGAAGGAAGCTGGAGCTGCATCGTGCCGACCTCCAATGCAGCAACTCTTGCTTTGTTGCCGACCCTAATGTCAATCTCCCCTTGTGCCACATGCCTAGTTCTTACCAGCCCCTGCATCGAGTTGCAAATATGAACAACTGATCCGGTATCAAATAACCAAGAGCTACTAGGTATGTCAGCAAGGTAAATATCTATAACATATGCAACAAGTGTACCTTTGCCTGAAGCAGCATTCCCGGCCTTCTTGCCATGCTCTGCAAGCCACTTGCTACAGGTCCTCTTCCAGTGACCGGTCTCCTTGCAATGATAGCAAATGGTCTTCGAGTCCGGTCTAGACTTCGGCGCAGCGGCGGAGTTTACCGTCTCCGTGCCCTTTGCCTTAGCCTTTTTCTTGGACCAACTCTTCTTGAACTTAGCCAATTTCTGCACCATCAACACTTGATGCGTGCCTTTCTTAATATCCTGCTCTACCACTTTGAGCATCCCATCCAATTCAGTGAGCTTCTTATCCATGACATGCATATGATAGTTCGAGATGAACGTCCCATAGCTGGGCAGAAGAGAACCCAGAACTGCATCAGTAGCCAGCTCATCCAAGAGCGAGAAGCCAAACCGATCCAAAGCTTGCACATATCCGATCGTCTTGATCACATGTGGGCTCAGTGGATCACCTTCCTTCAGCTTGCAATCTATCAAGGATCGCCAGACATTGAACCTTTCAGTCCTAGCCTGTGTCTGAAACATGCTCTTGAGACTCTCGATTATATCGTAAGCCTCAACATTTTTGAAATGTTGTTGCAAATCGGGCTCCATACAAGCCAGCATCAGACAGCTGATCTCCATTGATTCATCAACGAGTTTCTGGTAGGCATTCTTAGTTGTGGCATTAGCATTATCGGCATGTTCCTCTGGAAGTGGATCCTCTAGAACATGTTCCTTTTTATCATGCTTGAGAACAATTCTCAAATTTCTATATCAGGTGGTAAAGTTCGTTCCATTCAGTTTATCCTTTTCCAGAATTGATTTCAATGCAAAGTTGGGTTGAGCAGGTGGTGCCATTGATCTAACAGAAAATATGCAATCACTAAGCAGTGTGTTTATGTAGAGTAATTCAAGCCTAAACTGAAATACTCCCACTGAAGTCGGCATCCCCCGCAAACTCTTAGTGATTTAGGATCCTACTAGCACATGCGCCTAGTGAGCTTTAACATCACTGCTAGACAACATGCCTATCAGGTAAGCAACTCCTTGCTAATCGTATCTCTATACAACTCCTGTCGGTCGGGAAGGTATCTCATACCCCGGCTCCCAACCTTCTTTGCCACAAGGCCCAAAACCGTTTTGATAGCCTTGCCAAGTTAACCTGATGCAGTGCATGTCCGTGTCCGACACGAACCCTTCAGTTCAAGGACACCTAGCAGCACCCCAATTTTATGAGCCCACTACTAGACGTACTTGACGTGCGAAGGTGCAACATCGGGGATGGCAATTTGCTTGATATTCATGAGGGGTCTTTCTACCATTTTAACATGCATAGAAACAAAGAAGCATAACAATCACAAATAAACACATATTGTGAAATAGTATGGCTCCTTCTTGGACGTTCTTCCAGGTCGGCTCCAACTCCGATGACCATCTAGGAACTCCATCTTGTTTGTCATGCCGGGATGCCAAGCCACCAACCTAATATCCATAATCCAACTACTACAACTAGTAATGAATTTTACAGAGAATCACAAGTCGACGCGCAGGTCGTTATACATTATAATGACAGCACTTTGGCTCCTGCCGGCTGACAAACATGACACGCAGGCCATGTATAAATTACACACATGCATCACATACACATGAGCCATACTATTCACATCAAACCTGAAAAATAAAGTTACGCATAGAATCGCATTCTACCGGTTTGAGTGATCGTGTACGAAATACAAGGCGCTACGCACACGGCGGTCCCGACTGATAGGGGTAGGTTGTGTCATGACCTCATCGATCCTGATTGACAGAAAACATAGCCTGATCAATCCCCATGTGTTGTTGATCCCATCAACCGTGCACACAGCCGATCTCATAAACGACGACAGATCTCATCTGCCGCCTCCACATATCTAATATGCATACGATCTGAATCCCAATCCTATAGCAGAGGCTATGATACCACTGTTGGGTTCTACGGTAGGGTGCGTCAACTACAAATTAAAATTTTCCTACGCGTAGAACAACCAGGAACATGCTACGGGAATGGATCACAGATCGTTACCACTAGAAGCGCAATGCCGTGCAGCGGAAGAAGAGTTGGGGCAGCGCGTCCGCGTGGATCGTCTCCTCCTCGTCCGATCTCCCTTGAACAGCCGGTCGTCCTATCCCACGTACAAGTTTTCCGGAGCGGCGCAAGTGCACCGCCTGTAACGGTATCCGCGCGTGCAGGAGGAAACGTTGTGCGGCGGACTGCTAGGTCCGATCACACAACTGGCGGTGAGTGGAGGTGTCTATTCGCAACACATGCAAACCCTAGTGACAGTGCCGAAGCAATCAATCAAATGAGTGTGCCGCACCTCCACTTTATATAGGCATCCGTCGTGGCCTCAACACTTGGGCCTCGCACGGACCCTAAAGCCCAAAATATGTTCGGCCGGGATCCGAGTCCGAGTAGGATCACATCTGACTCGTGGAGTCCGGTCTGGCCTCACAGGTCCCTTCCATTAAGCGTGCGACCCCTTAGGTTCAAGTCGGGTTGGTCGCAGGTCGGATCACCTCCGACCTGCTCGACTGGTAGCGGCCTCTAGCAAGGCGTGCCAACCACCAAGTAGACAATGAATCTGGTTAGGCGAACCTGTACATCACACTTCCATTCCTTTTGCCACACGATATATGTTGTCGGGCTCAAGGTGAGTCTGTCATCCTTGTGCTAGGCTGACCTCTTTCTCGTTCAAGTGATGCCGACCACAAACCGGATTATCTCATAATCCTGTCGCATGGCCATGCTTATCCTAGTCGGATCACACGAGGGGCCGAGAGTATATCTCTCCTAATCGGAGGGGCAAATCCCAGCTTGCTTGACCATGTCTCACAGCATGGGTCTGAACAAGCCCGAAACCTACCTTTGTAACTACCCAGTCACGGAGTAGCGTTTGGTCGGCCCAAAGCAGGTCTACCACCATCCCGATTACATGTGCCAGCTCAGGTCTTAGGACATAGAACGTATGTTGTACTAGAGACTCACAGATGACATATCACTGCATCTCATAGTTGGGTCTGTCCGACTCGGACCTTATCTCGACTCGGATCCGACTATGTTGAATCCGACCAGATCCTTCCAAGTCCATATTATCCGGTTAGCATCCAATGCTCCATGGCTAGTGAGACCAAGCCATCGACCGTATCATATGCTAGTTTAGTCGGCTGCGCGTCCACACGGCCCTTTCGACTAGGGGCCTTTTAGGACAGTCATCATACAATGCATAGTCCCACAAACAAGTCACGTACTTGCTGATACACATCATTGATAATGTCCAAGGACTATATTTATTCATAAACACATAGGAAATATTATCATACTTGATTGCCTCTAGGGCATATCTCCAACATGATCCATCTATGGACTGGTGCAAGCATCTCGGAGTTGGAATATACGCTTTGATGAGGTGATCAAAGCATATGGTTTTATACAGACTTATGGTGAAGCCTGTATTTACAAGAAAGCGAGTGGGAGCTCTGTAGCATTTCTGATATTATATGTAGATGACATATTGTTGATTGGAAATGATATAGAATTCCTGGAAAGCATAAAAGGATACTTGAATAAGAGTTTTTCAATGAAAGAGCTCGGTGAAGCTGCTTATATATTGGGCATCAAGATCTATAGAGATAGATCAAGAAGCTTAATAGGACTTTCACAAAGCACATACCTTGACAAAGTTTTGAAGAAGTTCAAAATGGATCAGTCAAAGAAAGGGTTCTTGCCTGTGTTACAAGGTGTGAAGATAGAGAGAGAATGAAAGTCATTCCCTATGCCTCAGCCATAGGTTCTATAAAGTATGCCATGTTGTGTACCAGACCTATTGTGTACCTTGCCATGAGTTTGGCAAGGGGGTACAATAGTGATCCAGGAGCAGATCACCGGACAGCGGTCAAAATTATCCTTAGGTACCTAAAGAGGACTAAGGAAATGTTTCTCGGTTATGGAGGTGACAAAGAGTTCATCGTAAAGGGTTACGTCGATGCAAGCTTTGATACTGATTCGGATGACTCTGAGTATCAATCTGGATACATATTGAAAGTGGGAGCAATTAGCCAGAGTAGCTCCGTGCAGAGCATTGTAGACATAGAAATTTGCAAAATACATACATATCTGAATATGGCAGACCCGTTGACTAAACCTCTCTCACAAGAAAAACATGATCACACCTTAGTACTCTTTGGGCGTTAATCACATGGCGATGTGAACTAGATTATTGACTCTAGTAAACCCTTTCGGTGTTGGTCACATGGCGATGTGAACTATGGGTGTTAATCACATGGCGATGTGAACTATTGGTGTTAATCACATGGCGATGTGAACTAGATTATTGACTCTAGTGCAAGTGGGAGATTGAAGGAAATATGCCCTAGAGGCAATAATAAAGTTGTTATTTTATATTTCCTTATTCATGATAAAGGTTTATTATTCTTGCTAGAATTATATTGATCGGAAACCTTGATACATGTGTGAATACATAAACAAACACTGTGTCCCTAGTGAGCCTCTACTAGACTAGCTCATTGATCAAAGATGGTTAAGGTTTCCTAACCATTGACATGAGTTGTCATTTGATCACGGGATCACATCATTAGGAGAATGATGTGATGGACAAGACCTATCCTTTAGCTTAGCATAATGATCGTTCAGTTTATTGCTATTGCTTTCTTCATGTCAAATACATATTCCTTCGACTATGAGAATATGCAACTCCCGGATACCGGAGGGATGCCTTGTGTGCTATCAAATGTCACAATGTAACAGAGTGATTATAAAGATGCTCTGCAGGTATCTCTGAAGGTGTTTGTTGAGTTGGCATAGATCGAGATTAGGATTTGTCACTCCGAGTATCGGAGAGGTATCTCTAGGCCCTCTCGGTAATGCACATCATAAGCTTGCAAGCAAACGACTAAGGAGTTAGTCATGGGGTGATGTATTATGGAACGAGTAAAGAGACATGCCGGTAACGAGACTGAACTAGGTATGAAGATACCGACAATCGAATCTCGTGCAAGTAACATACTGATGGACAAAGGGAATTACATATGTTGTCATGACGGTTCGACCGATAAAGATCTTCGTAGAATATGTAGGAGCCAATATGGGCATCCAGGTTCCGCTATTGGTTATTGACCGGAGAGGTGTCTCGGTCATGTCTACATAGTTCTCGAACCCGTAGGGTCCGCACACTTAACGTTCGTTGACGATATATTATTATATGAGTTATGTGATTTGGCGACCGAATGTTGTTCGAAGTCCCGGATGAGATCATGGCATGACGAGGAGTCTCGAAATGGTCGGGAGGTAAATATTGATATATAGGACGATGGTATTCATACATCGGAAGTGTTCCGGAGGGTACTGGGTACATATCAGATCACCGGAAGGGATTCCGGGCACCCTGGCAAAAGATATGGGCCTTGTGGGCCAAGAGCGGAAACGCACCAGCCATAAGGGGCTGGTGCGCCCCCCATATGGGCCAACCAAGGTGGAGAAGGTCACCGGAAGGGGTTTCGGGCAGCCCCGGCAAAAGATATGGGCCTTATGGGCCAAGAGGGGAAACACACCAGCCACAAGGGGCTGGTGCACCCCCCATATGGGCCGGCCAAGGTGGAGAAGGAAAGAAAGGGAATAGGATTCCCCCTTCCCCCTCTGATAGATATGGCGGGGGCGCGGCTTGGGAGGATCCCAAGTAGGATTCGGTCCTACTTGGGGCGCCTCCTGGCCTCTCCCCTCCCCCTCCCACCTATATATATATATATATGGGGGCGCCTAGCACACACCAGACAATTGTTTAGCCGTGTGCGGCGCCCCCCTCCACCGTTTACACCCCCGGTCATATTTTCGTAGTGCTTAGGCGAAGCTCTGCAAGGATCACTTCACCATCACCGTCATCACGCCGTCCTGCTGACGGAACTAATCTACTACCTCAACATCTTGCTGGATCAAGAAGGCGAGGGACGTCACCGAACTAAACGTGTGCAGAACGTAGAGCTGCTATGCATTCGGTACTTGATCGGTTGAAGCACGAAGAAGTTCGACTACATCAATCGCGTTGAGAAACGCTTCCTCTTACGGTCTACGAGGGTACGTAGACACACTCTCCCCCTCGTTGCTATGCATCTCCATGGATAGATCATTGCGCGTGCGTAGAAATTTTTGTTTTCCATGCAATGATTCCCAACAGTTTCATCATGTTTTATGATATAGAGCCATCTCCCACCTCATGTTCTTCATCGGGAGGCCAGATCTGGAGCCCATTCGGGGCTCCGGAGTGGGGGATTTTTGGTCTTCGTCATCATCAACCATCCTCCATCACCAACTTCATGATGCTCACCGTTGGGAGTGATTAATTCCTTCATAGGCTCGTTGGTCGGTGAGGAGTCGGATGAGATTCATCATATAATCGAGTTAGTTTTTTTAGGGCCTGATCCCTAGTATCCACTATGTTCTGAGATTGTTATTGCTATGACTTTGCTATACTTAATGCTTGTCACTAGGGCCCGAGTGCCACGATTGCAGATCTGAACCGTTTATGTTTTCACCATTATATTTATGTTTGTGATCCGATCTTGCAAGTTATATGCACCTGCTACGTGTTATGATCCGCATACCACAAGGTGACAATAATTTGGATTCTTTCCGATGATTACCGTAGTTTGAGGAGTTCATGTATTCACTATGTGTTAATGCTTTGTTCCGGTTCTCTATTAAAAGGAGGCCTTAATATCCCTTAGTTTCCTTATGGGCCCCGCTACCACGGGAGGGTAGGACAAAAGATGGCATGCAAGTTCTTTTCCATTAGCACGTATGACTATTTACGGAATATATGCCTATATTATATTTATGAACTGGAGTTAGTTCTGTATCGCCCTAGGTTATGACTATTATATGATGAATATTATCCAACGAAATCACCGGTCCAATGTCTACGAGCTTTTCACATATTTATCTGCTAAGTTACTACTATTGCTGATACTTTTACAACTGCTACAAAACTATTGCTACTGTTGTTACTGTTACTATTGATACTACTACTATTGCTATCACTATCAAACTATCATACTACTGTGCTACTGATCACCTCGCTGCAGATATTTAGTCCCCAGGTGTGGTTGAATTGACAACTCAACTACTAATACTTGCAAATATTCTTTGGCTCCCCTTGTGTCGAATCTATAAATTTGGGTTGAATACTCTACCCTCGGAAACGGTTGCGATCCCCTATACTTGTGGGTTATCAAGACCTTTTTCTGGCACCATTGGCGGGGAGCATAGCTATATTTGTTGATTCACTTGGGATTATTATCTATTGATCACTATGAAGAATCTGAAAGATATCAGAACCAAGATCGTTCCCTCTAAGACGAGGGGAGGTAAGGAATTGCCATCTAGCTCTGCACTTGATTCGCCTTCTGTTTTGAGTAAGCTTGCGACACTACAACCTGTTGTTAATTCTGATATGTCGCAAGTAGTTGATAATGATGCTTATGCTATGAATGATTCTTATGATGATGCTAGTACCTTGCTTGATAAGAATGTGCGACTAGGTGAATTTCTTGATGAACAACTTTCTAGAGTTAAAGATATTGAGAATGTTGAAACCGATGAAATTACTAAAACTGATGAAGTCTTTGAAACTGAAAATTATGAAACACCTGTTAGGCCTAGCTCTCCTAGATATGAATTGCCTAAGATACCTGAGGGTTATGTTATGGATGAAGAGGTTGCTAGGGATTTTCTTGCTTGTAAAGATAGAGACGATCTTAAGAAATTATGCAAGTTGAAAGAAAAAACTTTGAATGCTAGAATGAAATGTGATCCTAAGTTTGCTACTTCGTCTATCTTTGTTACTGATAAGGATTATGAATTCTCTGTCGACCCAGAGCTAATTACTTTGGTTGAATCTGATCCTTTCCATGGCTATGAAACTGAAACTGTTGTGGCACATCTTACTAAATTAAATGATATAGCCACCCTTTTTGTTCACGATGAGAAAATTCGCTACTATTATATTCTCAAGTTTTTCCGTTCTCATTAAAGGGTGATGCTAAGATATGGTACAATACTCTTGCTCCTGGTTGTGTGCGTAGTCCCCAGGATATGATTTTTTACTTCTCTAAAAAAATATTTTCCTGCTCATAAAAAAGTGGTTTCCTTACCAGAAATATTTAACTTTGTGCAAATTGAAGAAGAGAGCCTCCCACAAGCTCGGGGGAGGCTTCTCCAATTACTTAATGCTTTGCCTGTTCATCCTCTCAAGAAAAATGAAATACTTGATATCTTCTATAATGGACAAACCGATGCTTCTAGGGTCTTCCTAGATAGTTGTGCTGGTTGTGTTTTCAGGGAACGAACTATTGAACAAGCTGAGGAATTATTGAATAATATATTGAAGAATTATAATGATTGGAAACTTCCTCAGCCACCGCCTAAACCCACTCCGAAGAAGAGGGGTATTTTATTTCTCAGTCCTGAAGATATGCAAGAAGCAAAGAAATGTATGAAGGAAAAAGGTAATGGATGGCCTCCTCCATTGGGACTTCTCCCCCGGCCTTAAGGTCGAGGCACAGGTGCGTGCACGGTTTGGATCTACGGTCCACTTCGTCCCCAACCGCGGCTCTAAGGAATTCTTCCTTGAAGTTTCCTTCTCCTCGGCCTCTTTTCCCCTCTCGGTGGATTCGGTTGGTTTGGCTCTTCAATCATGTATTGGAGGGCTCAGTGATGGTTTCAATGTTGTTCGCTTGGGTGATCGTCATTTCCGGTTCTCGGTGGCATCAAATCGAGTGGGTCACTTTATCTTTTGTCTACGGGACCGTATTTGGCCGGATTTTATCTGTCACTTTCATTTGCACCGTGGTATGGACTCAATCATGGCATGCGGACTCTGAGCTGACTGGTTTGGCTTCTTCACCTGGTCCGGCTATCAAATCTAAATGGTTATCTTCACAGCATAATGTGCCTATGGATCCTGCATCTATTCCAGTGTTTCAGAATTTGGGTTTGATCCCGCCGCCGACGGACTTGCATTCCGGTGAGCCTCCTGCTGAGATCTCTTTTGGTAGTTTTCTGGCTCCGGTTTCTCCGGATATTCTTCGGATTGGGTCCATATCCCTACCTATCTCCTCCGATAATCCGGCCAAGTTGCCTTCTTTTTGAGGTGGGTTGTTTAATTTGGGATCATGGGAGTCCATCCCTGATGATACTCTTTACTCCATCTTGGATGGATGGCAGGCTGGTTATGATAATGACAGTGTTAAGCTCATGGTACAAATTTCATCAGTTCCAACCAAAGATTATATATACAAAAGGCTTAAGCATTGTTCTATATGTGATCGGCTTGGACATGTCGTAGACACTTGCACCTGGTACTTTTATCAAAGTTGTGGGGATGTTTCTGGGGATTGTTCTTGTTTTTCTTCACGTAGAAATTCCCACAAGCATGTGCCATGCAAGATGGGCCCGGACCCTTTAGGTCATCCATGCAATGCTTGCTCTGCAACTGACCACATGACTAGGCTTTGTCCTCGGCTTCGTTGTTGCACGCTTTGCCACCGTCTGGGTCATGTGGCCCGTAAGCCCAGATCTTGCAATTTTTTACCTCATTGGGCTTGGGCACAAAAATCCCTACAAGTAACAAAATCAGAGAGGATCTTGCCTCGGGGTGAGTCGGGTGTGTCTGCGTTTGGAAATTCTATGGTTGTTGGTATGGCCCGTGTTGTGAGGGATACGCGTGCTCGTTGGGTTTGGAAACAGAAACAGAAAATCCCACGCTCCTCGGACGTGGCCACCCCCCATTGCTTGACGATACGCCTCCCCGGTCAGGGTGTAGTCAATTCAGCCTGCCAAAAACCCCAATCGGGTGAGCCGACGTCTTCCTCGAGCTCACCACCCCCACCTTCATCGCCCCCGCTCCCATCGCCTTCGTCTCGGAGTAATCTCTGTCCATCATCGGCGATCTCCCTTTGGGCGGATACCAAACCTCCGGCAACTCAAGCTATGGCGAACTTCCTAGTGCGCCCGTTCGCCTTCGCTCCGGCTGGATCGACCTTTGACCGTGGCCCTGCTCATCGAGTCCAGCGCCATGTCATGGTGGTAGATGATCCGCCCCTCAACCATGATAGGTACGCTATTGTTTCAGTCCATCCTCCAGTCCCTGATCATCAAAAGGAGTTCTGGCTAGCCGAGGTCTGTCGCATTATCACTGGGGATCTAGAGTATGATTTGGTGGATGATTTTATTTACCCGCTGGGAATTGGATGTGTGTTTTTTGCGGATATGGAGAGTAGGGATGCTGCCATTAGAGAGGGGCCTCACGCTCTGACTGAGGATTCTACTTTCTCTTTAGTCCCTCATGATGAATGTTTCAATATGCGCATGCCTGCTTTTGAATATGAGGTTTGGGTCATGTTTCTCGCTTTCCCAATGGACTATCAGACTGAACACTATATTCATAAGGCAGTCTCTAACTTTGGAAAGCTTCTTGTCTGGCCACGCCCGGGTCACAACAAAGCTAGAGTTCTGGTTAAGTGTCATATCAAAGATGTTGCTGAGGTGCCGCATAGTCTGTTGGTTACCAAGGTTGGTTTGCTGCCAGGTCTTGCTCGATCTTGGTCTGTCCCTGTGTATGTTCTGAATGGCAGAAATACTATTCCCAGCTTAGTTGGTAATGAAGATGTTCCTCCTCTTCTGAATGCATCACCCCACCCATATGAGCTTCCATACTACACCCTCATGCAGCAGGCAAGAATTGATGAGATGACTGCACAAGAGGCTCTGAATGAAGAGGCATGGAACGCCCCGGAACCTGCCTAGGAGCACATTCAGGAAAATGGTTGGCCTATGTGGCCCGTGGTTCCTCCGCCATACACAGGGTTCAGTTTTAGAACTTTCTTCCAGTACGACGAGCCGTCCCTGATGGATGGTGTGGACCCAGAAAACAATGTCCAGGACAACCTGTCTGATATTTGGTCTTCTGATTCAGAGTTTCAGGCGGTGGAAGCGTTGGCTGATGGTTTTGTGCTTGGGAATCCTACTGCACGACTGGCGTTTGTCAGAGCAGGAGGGGATTCAGTTAATTTCTTTGTGGTTGTTGATCATGAGCTGTTGCTTTGGATGGAAGGGATGCTCAAACGCATATATACGCCGGCCCTCACCTTTCAGCAATCTGAGGATGTTATGTTACCCCTTAACCCGTTCAAGTTTCTCCAGAACCAACTGAATGCTGCTGCGGCTGCCTGGCTTGAAGGCATGGTCCCAGAGCGTGATGTTATGTCAGCGGTGTTCAGTTCAACCTTTCAGTTGGGGGCTGTCATCATACCCTCGTCTCTGCTGCAGGAGTCTGTTGAGCACAGGTCTGAAGTGATAGATACTGATTGGGAGATGGCGGCTCGCTCTCCTGGTCTCAAGGCGATCTCACGATTTGTTTCTGAAGATGCAGAGTTACAGTCAGTGCCCCTGTCAGATCAAGATACTGCTCTTCAGGTGATTGCTTCTGCTTCTCTTTATAATGCTCCTCAGCCCTGCAATGTGCTAGTGCCTCTAGACACAACCACTGTCAGAAGAAGCGCTCGATCTAACAAGTATGATGGCTTCAAGATCAATCATGTCTCTGACACCAAGCGCTCTAAGTCACGGGTGAAACCACGCGAGACCTCTTTTATCACAGCTGTTTCTTTGGCTGCTGCCCCCGTGCAGGTTATGTCTGGTGCTTGTCCCCCTCCTACGTCGATTGAAGATCTTCAACAGATGGGTAGCCGTTGCGGGATTGCGCAAGATGTTCTTTCTCCCGAGAAGCTGCTGGATGATCAGCGCTCGTCCACTGGAGCTGGCGACTGAATTTTCGCTCGCTCATGAATAAGTCGTGGAATTTACTGGCGTGGAACATCAGGGGCATCAACTCTGATGCTAAGACTTTGGCTCTTAGGAATGCTATTGATACTAGCGGTTATTCTGTGCTTTGTATCCAGGAAACTAAGCGTGAATCTTTTGATCTGGCGTTTATTAAAACTTTCTGCCCTAAGCGTTTTGATAAATTTGTGTTTGCACCATCAGTGGGTGCCTCTGGTGGTCTTATTATAATATGGAATAGTTCTGTGTTTGTGGGCACGCCTTGGTATGTTGACTCGTTTGCTGTGGGTGTCTCTTTTGTTGCTACTCAGTCTAGTGATTCTTGGAAATTGATCAATGTCTATGGTCCATGCTCTCGTCAGCGTCGGGTGGATTTTACTAACTGGTTATTTGACCTAAATATACCTGATGATGAAAATTGGTTGATCCTTGGAGATTTCAATTTTATTCGTTCCACGAATAATAGAAACAAGCCTGGGGGCGATGCTGCGGACATGTTGTTGTTTAATGAAATCATTCGAGCGCTTTCTCTGATGGAGTTACCTGTGAAGGGCAGAGCATATACCTGGAGCAACATGCAAGATGACCCCCTGCTCGAACAACTCGATTGGTTCTTTTCTTCCTCTTGTTGGACTACCTCCTTCCCAAACATGATGGTCCTGCCATTGGGGAAACCGGTGTCTGATCATATTCCGTGTGTGGTTGCAATTGAATCTAATATCCCCAAGTCCAAGCTCTTCCGCTTTGAGAATTCCTGGGTTAACCATGCTGGGTTTATGGATGTGGTTGCCGCCTCTTGGTCCAAGGCATGCCATGCCCCGAACGCTGCTGCCCGCATTTGTAAAAAACTGAAAACCCTGGGATATGATCTCAAGAGATGGAGCAGAGGTATCTCAAAGCTAAAAATTATGATTCAGAACAGTAATGAATCTTTAGTTATGATGGATAATCTCGAGGACAAAAGACCTCTATTTATCCAGGAGTCAAACTTTAGGAGGATTTTGAAATCTCACTTGCAGACACTGCTAAAGTTTCAGAACGAGTACTGGAGGAAAAGATGCACGATCAGGTATTTTAGATTTGCTGATGAAAACATCAAGCTCTTTCAATCTCTGGCCACTGAGAGATATAGACACAATTCTATTGCCATGCTTCGTGATGATGCTGTGGAAATCCATGACCACGTTGGCAAGGAAGGGGTGCTGTTCAAAACCTATAAGGAACGTTTGGGTTCTTCTAAACCCACTACATGCGTTTTGATCTTTCTAGAATCATTCGTCGGATCGAGGGACTGGATCAATTGTCGGCACCCTTTTCCAATGAAGAGATAGATACTGTAATTAAGGAAATGCCGAGTGACAGGGCTCCGGGCCCTGATGGTTTTAATGGTTGTTTCCTTAAGAGCTGCTGGCAGATCATCAAGTCGGATTTCTATAAGCTGTGCCATGCCTTTCATGCTGGAGGGCTAGATATCACCAGCATTAGTGAGGGGTACATCACCTTGATCCCTAAGATCTCTTCTCCAGAAACTGCAAATGATTATAGACCAATTACTTTACTGAATTGTTGTCTGAAAATCATCACAAAGATCTTGGCTAACCGGCTGCAGAAAGTCATCCTCAAAATCATCCACAAAAACCAGTACGGTTTCATCAAAGGGAGGACAATCCAAGATTGCCTGGCGTGGTCGTTTGAATACATCCATCAATGCCATACCTCAGCGAGGGAAAATATCCTCCTCAAGTTAGACTTTGCTAAGGCGTTTGACACGATTGAGCACGCCCCCATGATGGAGATCATGAAGCACATGGGTTTTGATGACAAATGGCTCGGATGGATGAAAACGATCTTTGGCTCGGGGGTTTCTTCTGTACTCCTTAATGGAGTTCTTGGTCGGAAATTTAATTGTAAATGTGGTGTGCGACAGGGTGACCCTCTCTCACCGTTGATCTTTGTCCTTGCGGCTGACCTTCTCCAAGCAGCAATTAATGATGCTTTCGCTCGAGGACTAGTTGAGCTTCCTCTCCCTCGTGACAGTGCGGGTGACTTCCCCGTTGTTCAATACGCTGACGACACGATTTTGGTTATGCAGGCATGTCCTGAACAAGCTGCCCGTATGAAAACTATCTTGGAGGATTATGCTATTTCGGTTGGGCTGAAGATCAATTTCCAGAAATCAACTCTTATACCCATTAACATTGATCACCAGCGTGCTTCTGAATTGGCTGGGGTTTTTGGTTGTTATGTTGGTTCCATGCCTTTCACCTACCTCGGCCTCCCAATGGGGACGACGAGGCCAAGTGTTCTTGATCTCATGCCGCTAGTACATGCAGTCGAGAGGAAGACGTCCACTGCGTTGTCGTTGATGTCATCCGGGGCCAAACTGACTTTGGTCAATTCTGTTGTGACTTCGATGCTGATATATGCAATGTGCACAATCAAATTGCACCGAAAAGTGATCGAGCATCTGGACAAACTGCGCAGATATTGCCTCTGGGCAAAAAATTCTGACGATGGGGTCAAGAACAACTCCCTTGCGGCCTGGGAACTTGTGTGCCTCCCAAAATGCTGTGGAGGCCTTGGTGTTATTGATATCAAAACACACAATGTTGCCCTTCTCCTGAAACATCTATTCAAATTCTATAATCATGAAGATGTCCCCTGGGTGGAGCTGGTTTGGGACGCTTACTACAGAAACAAAATACCGCATGCAACTGATGCAGTGGGCTCTTTCTGGTGGAAGGACGTGATGCAACTCAGTGGGGTCTTCCGGGGGATCACCAAAGTCACCCCGAGGGATGGCTCTAGCACTTTATTTTGGAAAGATGTTTGGTTTGATAGTAGTCAAGATTCCCCACTCATGGACATGTACCCACGGGCTTTCTCATTTTGCTTGAATGAAGACGACTCCATTGCTAAGGTTCTTACTGCAACTGACCCAGCCATGATCTTTAGTCTACCTCTCTCGATCCAGGCGAGAGAGGAAATCAAAGAGATCCAGTAGGGGTCGACGCAAATTCGTGTGGCCAACGACCGTTGTGACATTTGGGAATGCACGCTCGAGCGTTTCTCGTCCAAGAAATTCTATAATCACTGCTACAAGCAGGTTGTGGCAGATGAGGCGTTCGGTTGGCTCTGGAAAGCCAAGAGCGCGATCAAATTCAAGATGTTCGGGTGGCTGCTCCTAGTTGATCGTCTGAATACCAGGAATATGCTCAAACGCAGACATTTTTCTGTCGCGGGGGGCAACTACACATGCATGTTCTGTCAAAACCCTCCCGAGGAAACTGTGGAACATCTGTTCTTCAATTGCCCCTTTAGTCAACACTGCTGGAGTAAAGTTGGATTGGCGTGGCCGATAGGTGCCAATAGATTGGCTCTGCTATGTGGGGGTAGGGATAACTGGAGGCAACCTCTTTTCATGGAAATATTTCTTTTGGCTGCTTGGAGTCTATGGATGGAGAGAAACAACCAACACTTCAGAGGGATTCAACATTCCTTTGGAGCATGGCTGGCTAGATTCAAGCATCTCTTGGAGTTGCTAACACATAACTGTAGAGAGGAACTTCGCCCCTTCTTGTCTAGTTACATTGTAAATTTGGGTCACTAGGGTTGTAGCTAGCTTGCATGGCCGGGGGGGCCGCAAAAACCCTTTGTAACACATATGTAACTGTTCCTTTGTGAGTAATACAAAGTCAGTGGGAGCCTCTCCCACTGTCATTCACCCTTCAGAAAAAAGAAAAAGGTATTAAAGTCGAGGATGTTAAGAATTTACCACCCATTGAAGAAATACATGGTCTTGACACACCACCATAGGTGTTAGAGGTAAATTCTCTTTTAAAGTTTGATGAAGGTGATATCCCTTATAATAAACATCCTAGTCAATGCTTGTATGAATTCGGAAACTACATTAGAAAACAAGATCACTTCAATGCTAATGTTATGAAACAGTTGAAACAAAATTCTGGTATGATTGCTCACTTGAGTGACTTGTTATTTAGAATTACAAATGATGTTAGAGGTGTAGGGAAACATGCCTCTATGGTTCGAACCCAGTTAGAACAAGTTGCTGAATCTCAAAGTGAGCTGCTTAATGAAATGAACAATAATATGGATGATTATGCTGTTAGAGTAACGACTAGAGGAGGTAAAATGACTCAGGAGACACATTATCTTGAAGGTCACCCTAAAAGAATTGAACAAGACTCTCAAAGAACCAATGTTGATGCACCTAGTCCATCTATAAGGAAAAAAGAAAAGGAAACATCATAGGACTTTACCTACTTCTAGTGAACCTGAGGTAGAAAAACCTTCTAAAGATAACAATGATGTCTCTATTTTTGATGCTGAAACTCAATCTGGTAATGAACATTCATCTAGTGATAATGATAATGATAATGATGATGTTCATGAAGATACTCTACCAGATAATGATAAGGAACCAGATAATGATGTTGAAATAGAACCTAGTGTTGATCTTGATAGCCCACAACCCAAAAATAAGCACTATGATCAAAGAGGCTTTGTTGCTAAAAACATGGTAAAGAAAGAGAACCATGGGTTCAGAAACCCATGCCCTTTCCACCTAAACCCTTTAAGAAAAAGGATGATGAAGAATTTGAACGCTTTGCTGAAATGCTTAGACCAGTCTGTTTGCGTACTCGTTTGGCTGATATTTTAAAGATGGCCCCTTATGCTAAATACATGAAAGATACTGTCACTAATAAAGAAAAATACCTGAAGCTGAAATCTCTACTAATAACCCACAAGTATAGGGGATCGCAGTAGTTTTTGAGGGTAGAGTATTCAACCCAAATTCATTGATTCGACACAAGGGGAGCCAAAGAATATTCTCAAGTATTAGAAACTGAGTTGTCAATTCAACCACACCTGAAAGACTTAATATCTATAGCAAAATATTTAGTAGCAAAGTAGTATGGAAGTAGCAGTAATGGTGGCAAAAGTAACAATAGTAGTTTTGTAGCGATCGTAACAGCGGCAACAGAAAAGTAACAGAGCAAAGATCAGTATGAAATGAACTCGTAGGCAATGGATCAATGATGGATAATTATGTCAGATAGCATTCATCATGCAACAGTTATAACATAGGGTGACACAGAACTAGCTCCAATTCATCAATATAATGTAGGCATGTGTTCCGGATATAGTCATACATGCTTATGGAAAAGAACTTGCATGGCATCTTTTGTCCTACCCTCCCATGGCAGCAGGGTCCTATTAGAAACTAAGGGATATTAAGGCCTCCTTTTAATAGAGAACCAAACCAAAGCATTAGCACTTAGTGAACACATGAACTCCTCAAACTACGGTCATCACCGGGAAGTGTCCCGACTATTGTCACTCTGGGGTTGCCGGATCATAACACGTAGTAGGTGACTATAACTTGCAAGATAGGATCAAGAACACAAATATATTCATGAAAACATAATAGGTTCAGATATGAAATCATGGCACTCGGGCCCTAGTGACAAGCATTAAGCATAGCAAAGTCATAGCAACATCAATCTTAGAACATAGTGGATACTAGGGATCAAACCCTAACAAAACTAACTCGATTACATAGTAAATCTCATCCAACCCATCACCGTCCAGCAAGCCTACGATGGTATTACTCACGCACGGCGGTGAGCATCATGAAATTGGTGATGGAGGATGGTTGATGATGACGATGGCAATGATTTCCCCTCTTCGGAGCCCAAAACGGACTCCAGATCTACCCTCCCGAGGAAGAACAGCAGTGGCGGCGGCTCCGTATTGTAAAACACGACGGATCCTTCTCTCTGATTTTCCCCCCGAACATGAATATATGGAGTTGGAGTTGAGGTCGGTGGAGGTCCAGGGGGCCCACAAGGACAGAGGGCGCACCCCCACCCTTGTGGACAGGGAGTGGCCCCCCTTCGGTTGATTCTTTCGCCAATATTTTTATTTATTCCAAAACTGATCTCCGTGAAGCTTCAGGTCATTCTGAGAACTTTTATTTCTGCACAAAAATAACACCATGGCAATTCTGCTGAAAACTGCGTCAGTCCGGGTTAGCTCCATTCAAATCATGCAAATTAGAGTCCAAAATAAGGGCAAAAGAGTTTGGAAAAGTAGATACGATGGAGACGTATCAACTCCCCCAAGCTTTACCCATTGCTTGTCCTCAAGCAATTCAGTTGACAAACCGAAAGTGATAAAGAAAAACTCTTACAAACTCTGTTTGATCTTGTTGTTGCAAATATGTAAAGCCATCATTCAAGTTTTCAACAAAGATTATGAACTAACCATATTCACACTAACATTTAGGTCTCACATTCACTCATATCAATGGCATGATCAACTAGCTAGCGAGCAATAATAAGAAATCTCGGATGACAACACTTTTTCAAAACAATCACTACAAAAAAATACACTTCCGTGATGATGTGTGTTTGTCACAGTTGGTCACGTTTTCTGTCATGCATGTATATCCATGACGATTTTATGACAGAATCAAGATAGTCATACCTGTGCTGTAGTAGAAGTGTTCCATGACATTACCAAAATTATCATCACGGAAGTGTCCACTTCCATGACGATAAATCGCGCGTCATGGAAGTGCTTTCGTCAAGGGTGACCGACACGTGGTATCCACCGTAATGGGTCGCCATTAAGCTATCGGGTTCCGGTTTGGATCCGATAACCCGTTAACAGCCCCGACCAATGGGGATTTTCCACGTGTAAAATTCTCATTTGCCGGATAATGCACGTGTCAGCTAATCGTTGGGACAGATGTCATTCCTACAATGGACGGAAGACGCCTATGATATGTCAACGCGTGGCAGAGCCCAACAGTGGCCCATTTTAGGTAAAAAGGCCGGCCCAGCTAAAGGCCCAACATGTTTTTTTAGACACTCGTGGGCTGGCCCGTTAACAGCCTGCCATGTTTTGGGTCAAATTGAGGCCCATACCAGATCAGGCCCGTTCACAGCCTGCCGTGTTTTGGGCCAAATTATGGCCCATATCAGATCAGGCGCGTTACTAGGCCACTGTTCTTTTGGGCCCATTCTAAGACAGGTTTGTATTTCAGCCTGTTAAATGCTTGTTTACCAGTTCGGCCCGATAATAGTTTCGGCCTGTTAGTGGCCCGTGGTGCATCTGGGACGTTGTCGGCCCGGTTTAACTTTAGGCCATTTTACGGGCCATGCAGAAACTGGGCTATTTCTTGTCCGAAGTAACTTTAGGCCTCTTAACGGCCCGTAGTCTTCGTGGATAAATTTCAGCCCAACTGGCCTATCGGCCTGTTAATGGCCCGTGTAACAGTTGGGCCTAATTACAGCCCGTGTTGAATCCGGCTTGCTTACAGCCCATCTGATAATGGCCTATGACACTTTTGGGCCTATGGCCCGCGTGGATACCGGCCTGCTTAAAGCCCATAATTTTATTGGGCCAAACAGGCCCGAGATATATTTTGGCCTGTTAACTGCTCATCCTATTTGGGCCAAACATGGGCCTTAGGTAGTTTCGGCCTATATTGGCCTGTGAATTTTTTGGCTCAACGCTAGCCCAATCTAGGTTTTAGCCAGTTAAAAGCCCATGGTATTCTCTGGCCCAGCTGGCCCGAACTTTACTCGGCATGTTAAAGGCAGCAAACTACTATAGGTTTAGACCTGCTAATTGCCCAAGATGATTATAGGCCCACGTTTTGGCCCGTAACGGGCCGGCCTGAAGACCGACAACACTAAGATCCACTGAACGGTTCGGCCTAAATTATAGCATACCGACCAAAGAATAAACCTAGACTATACAATAAAGAAATTACGACATATTACATCCACTGGGAATCAAAGTTCGCTACCGGTGATAATAAAGCGCAACGTGACCGCGGATTACATACACTGGGCATCAAAGGTCGCCACCAGTGCATATAAACCCACCGACAAAAGAATATACAAAATTGGGAGCACTTTAGAAGGCACTAGGACTGGCCAGGAAGGCAATCCTGTGACATCTTCATTGCATCTTTGACTTCAAGTCGGAGCTGAGCTGAAGCAAGCCTTTCCGCTTTAAGTTGAGATTGAAGAAGTCAAACGGATTGAGGCAGCGACTGCACAGGGGTTGTCTCACAGCTGCAAGTAGAATTCATTCATGATGCTACTGAAAATTATTATGAGGGAGGAATATATGCTTGTAGGAATTGCAATAATATCGAGTTTCCTCTCTATGTGCTTAAATTTTTAAAGTTATGCTTGTTTTGCCTTCCTATACTAGTTGATTATTGATCCCACAAGTTGTTTGCTCACAAAATCCCTATGCATAGGAAGTGCGTTAGACTTAAATGTGCTAGTCATATTCTTCATGATGCTCTCTTTATGTTTCAATTCTTATCTTTTTTTGTGAGCATCATTGAAATCATCATGCCTAGCTAGGGGCGTTAAACGATAGCGCTTGATGGGAGGCAACCCAATTTTATTTTCGTTATTTGCATTTTGTTCCTGTTTAGTAATAAATAATTCATCTATCCTCTGGTTAGATGTGGTTTTATGTTTTAATTAGTGTTTGTGCCAAGTAGAACCTTTGGGAAGACTTGGGTGAAGTCTTTGTGATCTTGCTGTAAAAAACAGAAACTTTTGCGCTCACGATATTAGCTGCCATTTTTTTACTGGAGGGTGCTTTTAGGTTGATTATTTTTGCATCTGATTAATAGACAAATTCCTCAGGTCCACCAATTTATTTCAGAATATTTGGAGTTACATAAGTATTCGAATGATACAGATTACTACAGACTGTTCTATTTTTGATAGATTCTGTTTTCTATGTGGTGTTTGCTTATTTTGATGAATCTATGAGTAGTATCGGAGGGTATGAACCATAGAGAAGTTGGAATACAGTAGATATTACACCAATATGAATTTAGAATGAGTTCACAACAGTACCTAAGTGGTGATTTATTTTCTTATACTAACGGAGCTTACGAGTTTTCTGTTAAGTTTTGTGTTGTGAAGTTTTCAAGTTTTGGGTAAAGATTCGATGGACTATGGAATAAGGAGTGGCAAGAGCCTGAGCTTGGGGATGCCCAAGGCACCCCAAGGTAATATTCAAGGACAACCAAGAGCCTAAGCTTGGGGATTCCTTGGAAGGCATCCCCTCTTTCGTCTTCGTTCATCGGTAACTTTACTTGGAGCTATATTTTTATTCACCACATCATATGTGTTTTGCTTGGAGCATCATTTTAGTTGATTTTTTTGCTTGCTGTTTGAATAAAATACCAAGATCTGAAATTATTAAATGTTAGAGAGTCTTCACATAGTTACATAATTATTCAACTACTCATTGATCTTCACTTATATCTTTCGGAGTTGTTTGTCGTTGCTCTAGTGCTTCACTTATATCTTTTTAGAGCACGGCGGTGGTTTTATTTTGAAGAAATAGTTGAACTCTCATGCTTCACTTATATTATTTTGAGAGTCTAAACAGCATGGTAATTTGCTTTGGTTATAAAATTAGTCCTAATATGATGGGCATTCAAGATGGATATAATAAAAACTTTCATATAAAGTGCATTGAATACTATGAGAAGTTTGAATCCTTATGATTGTTTTGAGATATGAAGATGGTGATATTAGAGTCATGCTAGTTGAGTAGTTGTGAATTTGAGATATACTTGTGTTAAAGTTTGTGTTTCCGGTAGCATGCACGTATGGTGAACCGTTATGTGATGAAGTCGGAGCATGATTTATTTATTGATTGTCTTCCTTATAAGTGGCGGTCGGGGACGAGCGATGGTCTTTTCCTACCAATCTATCCCCCTAGGAGCATGCGCTTAGTACTTCGTTTCGATAACTAATTTTTTTTGCAATAAGTATGTGAGTTCTTTATGACTAATGTTGAGTCCATGGATTATACGCACTCTCACCCTTCCACCATTGCTAGCATCTCTAATACCGCGCACCTTTCGCCGGTATCATACACCCACCATTACCTTCCTCAAAACAGCCACCAAACCTACCTATCATGGCATTTCCATAGCCATTCCGAGATATATTTCCATGCAACTTTCCACCGTTCCGTTTATTATGACACGCTTCATCATTGTCATATTGCTTTGCATGATCATGTAGTTGACATCGTATTTGTGGCAAAGCCATCGTTCATAATTCTTTCATACATGTCACTCTTGATTCATTGCACATCCCGGTAAACCGCCGGAGGCATTCAGATAGAGTCATATTTTGTTCTAAGTATTGAGTTGTAATTCTTGAGTTGTAAGTAAATAAAAGTGTGATGATCATCATTATTAGAGCATTGTCCTAGTGAGGAAAGGATGATGGAGACTATGGTTCCCCCACAAGTTGGGATGAGACTCCGGACGAAAAAAAAGAGAAAAAAAGAGGCCATAAAAAAGAGAAGGCCCAAAAAAAACAAAAAAACAAAAAAAATGAGAGAAAAAGAGAGAAGGGGCAATGCTACTATCCTTTTACCACACTTGTGCTTCAAAGTAGCACCGTGATCTTCATGATAGAGAGTCTCCTATGCTGTCACTTTCATATACTAGTGGGAATCTTTTATTGTAGAACTTGGCTTGTATATTCCAATGATGGGCTTCCTCAAAATGCCCTAGGTCTTCGTGAGCAAGCGAGTTGGATGCACACCCACTTAGTTTCTTTTTGAGCTTTCACACACTTATAGCTCTAGTGCATCCGTTGCATGGCAATCCCTACTCACTCACATTGATATCTATTGATGGGCATCTCCATAGCCCGTTGATACGCCTAGTTGATGTGAGACTATCTTCTCCCTTTTTGTCTTCTCCACAACCACCATTCTATTCCACCTATAGTGCTATGTCCATGGCTCACGCTCATGTATTGCGTGAAGATTGAAAAAGTTTGAGAACATCAAAAGTATGAAACAATTGCTTGGCTTGTCATCGGGGTTGTGCATGATTTAAATATTTTGTGTGATGAAGATAGAGCATAGCCAGACTATACAATTTTGTAGGGATAGCTTGCTTTGGCCATGTTATTTTGAGAAGACATGATTACTTTGTTAGTATACTTGAAGTATTATTGTTTTCATGTCAATATTAAACTTTTGTTTTGAATCTTATGGATCTGAATATTCTTGCCATAATAAGGAAGATTACACTGATAAATATGTTAGGTAGCATTCCACATCAAAAATTCTATTTTTATCATTTACCTACTCGAGGACGAGCAGGAATTAAGCTTGGCGATGCTTGATACGTCTCCAACGTATCTATAATTTTTGATTATTCCATCCTATTATATTATCCATCTAGGATGTTTTATATGCATTTATATGCTATTTTATATGATTTTTGGGACTAACCTATTAACCTAGAGCCCAGTGCCAGTTTCTGTTTTTTTCCTTGTTTTTGAGTATCGCGGAAAAGGAAAACTAAACAGAGTCCAATTGACCTGAAACTTGACGGAGCTTATTTTCGGACCAGAAGAAGGCCATGGAGTAAAAGAGTTGGGCCAGGAGAGTCCTGGGCTACCCACGAGGGTGGGGGGCGCGCCTCCCTACCTCGTGGACAACCCGGAGACCCCCATGACTTGTTCTCGATGCCAAAACCTCTTATATATACAGAAACCCCTAGAACATAACCTAGATTAGGAGTTCCACCGCCGCAAGCCTCTGTAGCCACCAAAAACCAATCGGGACCCTGTTCCAGCACCCTTCCGGACGGGGGATCCCTCACCGGCGGACATCTTCATGATCCCGGCGCTCTCCATGACGAGGAGGGAGTAGTTCACCCTCGGGGCTGAGGGTATGTACCCGTAGCTATGTGTTTGATCTCTCTCTCTCTCTCTCTCGTGTTCTTGAGGTGGTACGATCTGGATGTATCATGAGCTTTGCCATTGTAGTTGGATCTTATGATGTTTCTCCCCCTCTACTCTCTTGTAATGGATTGAGTTTTCCCTTTGAAGTTATCTTATCGAATTGAGTCTTTAAGGATTTGAGAACACTTGATGTATGTCTTGCATGTGCTTATCTGTGGTGACAATGGGATATTCACGTGATCTACTTGATGTATGTTTTGGTGATCAACTTGCGGGTTCCGTAACATTGTGAACTTATGCATAGGGGTTGGCACACGTTTTCGTCTTGACTCTCCGATAGAAACTTTGGGGCACTCTTTGAAGTACTTTGTGTCGGTTTGAATAGATGAATCTGAGATTGTGTGATGCATATCGTATAATCATACCCACGGATACTTGAGGTGACATTGGAGTATCTAGGTGACATTAGGGTTTTGGTTGATATGTGTCTTAAGGTGTTATTCTAGTACGAACTCTTGAATAGATCAATCCAAAAGAATAACTTTGAGGTGGTTTCGTACCCTACAATAATCTCTTCGTTTGTTCTCCGCTATTAGTGACTTTGGAGTGACTCTTTGTTGCATGTTGAGGGATAGTTATATGATCCAATTATGTTATTATTGTTGAGAGAACTTGCACTGGTGAAAGTATGAACCCTAGGCCTTGTTTCCTAGCATTGCAATACCATTTTCGCTCACTTTTATCATTAGTTACCTTGCTGTTTATATATTTTCAGATTACAAATACCCATATCTACCATCCATATTGCACTTGTATCACCATCTCTTCGCCGAACTACTGCACCTATACAATTTACCATTGTATTGGGTGTGTTGGGAACACAAGAGACTCTTTGTTATTTGGTTGCAGGGTTGCTTGAGAGAGACCATCTTCATCCTACGCCTCCCACGGATTGATAAACCTTAGGTCATCCACTTGAGGGAAATTTGCTACTGTCCTACAAACCTCTGCACTTGGAGGCCCAACAATGTTTACAAGAAGAAGGTTGCGTAGTAGACATCAAGCTCTTTTCTGGCGCCGTTGCCGGGGAGGTTAGCGCTTGAAGGTATATATTTAGATCTTGCAATCGAATCTTTTTGTTTCTTGTTTTATCACTAGTTTAGTCTATAAAATAAAACTACAAAAAAAATGGAATTGAGGGCACCTCATATGCTTCATCTTTTTAATATCTTTCATGAAAATAAGGATTCCGATAATTGTGCCAAATTGCTAGAAGAAGAATGCATTAGAATGTTTGGCACTAAATCTCTGAATGATGAGCATGATTGCAATGTTGTTAGTATGAACTCTTTGAATATCCATAGTACTAATGATGATTGCACTAGTCATGATGAAAATATCTCTTATAAGCATGTCAATTTTTGTGGAGTGCATAGAGTTTGCAAGTACACACCAAATAGGGAAGATAGATTTTGCAAGAGGCATAAGTATTTAGAAACCAAATGGTTGAAAGAAAGGCTAGATGTTTGTGCTGAAAATTTAAAATTTCTTTGCCATCCTTGTGAACTTTGCAATGAACGTGATCACTTAAATACCCAATGCAAATTGTTTCATGATCGTATCGTGTCCAAAAATTATGATGACTTGATTTCCCTTGCACATCATAATGAACTTATTTTGCTTTTGGGTTATGAAGAAATAAAACGTATAACTAAGGATATGCCAGAATTTGTCCTTGATAAAGTTCTTGATTTTTATCTAGAGGAAATTTATATTTATTGTCCGATGAATTGCATTGAAAATCCTTATATTGCCAATTACATAAAGACAAGAAAACAAATAGAAGATGAAGAGAATACTAATGAAAGGGAAGAGATTTCCCAATATCCTCCTATTCTTTCTTATGATGAATCAGGTAACGAGGAGGAGCTTTCTATTCAACCAATCTCATTAATAAGGAGCTCCCAAAAAAGGATTAAACCCACACATGATGTGAAGAAGAAAAAGAAAAGACAGAGAAGCAAAGGTAGAAAGCTATCCCTCCCAAATGATGTTGCTCCTATTACTCATTGTGATGATGATAATTGCTATACTATTGGTGCTATCCATGCTATTAATGATGAGAGTGATTATACTTATAATATGAAAAGGCCCAAGCTTGGGGATGGTATGTTTGATGAAGATGATATTTTTGAGAATATATTTTCTGCAATTAATGTTTGTCCCAAGCTTGGGGATGCTATGTTTAATGAAGATGATATTTTTAGCCTCCCAAGTTTTGATGAGGAAATTTATTATGATGATAGCATGCCTCCTATTTATGATGATTATTGTGATGACACTTATGCTATAAAAAGTAGTGATGATTATATTTATAAAACTCGTCATGATTATGATTACCCTTTTTCTGAACATTACTCTTTTAATGTGGAAAGAATTTATAGTATTCGAGTTTCTTATGATACTCCCACTATTCTGTATGAGAAGAATTTTGCTTATGTGGAGAGTAATAAAATTTCTATGCAAGTAGATCATGAAAAGAATGCTTTATGTGTTGGTTTTATGGTTGAATTCATTCATGATGCTACTGAAAATATGAGGGAGGAATATATGCTTGTAGGAATTGCAATAATATCAAGTTTCCTCTCTATATGCTTAATGTTTTAAAGTTATGCTTGTTTTGCCTTCCTATGCTAGTTGATTATTGCTCCCATAAGTTGTTTGCTCACAAAATCGCTATGCATAGGAAGTGGGTTAGACTTAAATGTGCTAGTCGTATTCTTCATGATGCTCTCTTTATGTTTCAATTCTTATCTTTTATGTGAGCATCATTGAAATCATCATGCCTAGCTAGGGGCGTTAAACGATAGCGCTTGATGGGAGGCAACCCAATTTTATTTTCGTTCTTTGCATTTTGCTCCTGTTTAGTAATAAATAATTCATCTAGCCTCTGGTTAGATGTGGTTTTATGTTTTAATTAGTGTTTGTGCCAAGTAGAACCTTTGGGAAGACTTGGGTGAAGTCTTTGTGATCTTGCTGTAAAAAACAGAAACTTTTGCGCTCACGATATTAGCTGCCATTTTTTTACTGGAGGGTGCTTTTAGGTTGATTATTTTTGCATCTGATTAATAGACAAATTCCTCAGGTCCACCAATTTATTTCAGAATATTTGGAGTTACATAAGTATTCGAATGATACAGATTACTACAGACTGTTCTATTTTTGATAGATTCTGTTTTCTATGTGGTGTTTGCTTATTTTATAGTATCGGAGGGTATGAACATAGAGAAGTTGGAATACAGTATATATTACACCAATATGAATTTAGAATGAGTTCACAACAGTACCTAAGTGGTGATTTATTTTCTTATACTAACGGAGCTTACGAGTTTTCTGTTAAGTTTTGTGTTGTGAAGTTTTCAAGTTTTGGGTAAAGATTCGATGGACTATGGAATAAGGAGTGGCAAGAGCCTAAGGTTGGGGATTCCCAAGGCACCCCAAGGTAATATTCAAGGACAACCAAGATCCTAAGCTTGGGGATGCCCCGGAAGGCATCCCCTCTTTCGTCTTCGTTCATCGGTAACTTTACTTGGAGCTATATTTTTATTCACCACATGATATGTGTTTTGCTTGGAGCGTCATTTTAGTTGCTTTTGTTTTGCTTGCTGTTTGAATAAAATACCGAGATATGAAATTCTTAAATGTTAGAGAGTCTTCGCATAGTTACATAATTATTCAACTACTCATTGATCTTCACTTATATCTTTCGGAGTAGTTTGTTGTTGCTCTAGTGCTTCACTTATATCTTTTTAGAGCACGGCGGTGGTTTTATTTTGAAGAAATATTTGAACTCTCATGCTTCACTTATATTATGTTGAGAGTCTAAACAGCATGGTAATTTGCTTTGGTTATAAAATTAGTCCTAATATGATGGGCATTCAAGATGGGTATAATAAAAACTTTCATATAAAGTGCATTGAATACTATGAGAAGTTTCATTCCTTATGATTGTTTTGAGATATGAAGATGGTGATATTAGATTCATGCTAGTTGAGTAGTTGTGAATTTGAGAGATACTTGTGTTAAAGTTTGTGATTCCCGTAGCATGCACGTATGGTGAACCGTTATGTGATGAAATCGGAGCATGATTTATTTATTGATTGTCTTCCTTATGAGTGGCGGTCGGGGACGAGCGGTGGCCTTTTCCTACCTATCTATCCCCCTAGGAGCATGCGCGTAGTACTTTGTTTCGATAACTAATAAATTTTTGCGATAAGTATGTGAGTTCTTTATGACTAATGTTGAGTCCATGGATTATACGCACTCTCACCCTTCCACCATTGCTAGCCTCTCTAATACCGCGCACCTTTCGCCGGTATCATACACCCACCATTACCTTCCTCAAACAGCCACCATACCTACCTATCATGGCATTTCCATAGCCATTCCGAGATATATTGCCATGCAACTTTCCACCATTCCGTTTATTATGACACGCTTCATCATTGTCATATTGCTTTGTATGATCATGTAGTTGACATCGTATTTTTGGCAAAGCCACCGTTCATAATTCTTTCATACATGTCACTTTTGATTCATTGCGCATCCCGGTAAACCGCCGGAGGCATTCACATAGAGTCATATTTTGTTCTAAGTATTGAGTTGTAATTCTTTAGTTGTATGTAAATAAAAGTGTGATGATCATCATTATTAGATCATTGTCCTTGTGAGGAAAGGATGATGGAGACTATGATTCACCCACAAGTCGGGATGAGACTCTGGACGTAAAAAAAGAGGCCATAAAAAAAGAGGAGGCCCAAAAAAACAAACAAAACAAAAAATGAGAGAAAAAGAGAGAAGGGGCAATGCTACTATCCTTTTACCACACTTGTGCTTCAAAGTAGCACCGTGATCTTCATGATAGAGAGTCTCCTATGTTGTCACTTTCATATACTAGTGGGAATCTTTCATTGTAGAACTTGGCTTGTATATTCCAATGACGGGCTTCCTCAAAATGCCCTAGGTCTTCGTGAGCAAGCGAGTTGGATGCACACCCACTTAGTTTCTTTTTGAGCTTTCATACACTTATAGCTCTAGTGCATCCGTTGCATGGAAATCCCTACTCACTCACATTGATATCTATTGATGGGAATCTCAATAGCCCGTTGATACGCCTAGTTGATGTGAGACTACCTTCTCCCTTTTTGTCTTCTCCACAACCACCATTCTATTCCACCTATAGTGCTATGTCCATGGCTCATGCTCATGTATTGCGTGAAGATTGAAAAAGTTTGAGAACATCAAAAGTATGAAACAATTGCTTGGCTTGTCATCGGGGTTGTGCATGATTTAAATATTTTGTGTGATGAAGATAGAGCATAGCCAGACTATATGATTTTGTAGGGATAGCTTGCTTTGGCCATGTTATTTTGAGAAGACATGATTACTTTGTTAGTATACTTGAAGTATTATTGTTTTCATGTCAATATTAAACTTTTGTTTTGAATCTTATGGATCTGAATATTCTTGCCACAATAAAGAAGATTACATTGATAAATATGTTAGGTAGCATTCCACATCAAAAATCCTGTTTTTCTCATTTACCTACTCGAGGATGAGCAGGAATTAAGCTTGGGGATGCTTGATACGTCTCCAATGTATCTATAATTTTTTATTGTTCCATGCTATTATATTATCCATATAGGATGTTTTATATGCATTTATATGCTATTTTATATGATTTTTGGGACTAACCTATTAACCTAGAGCCCAGTGCCAGTTTCTGTTTTTTTCCTTGTTTTTGAGTATCGCAGAAAAGGAAAACCAAACGGAGTCCAATTGACTTGAAACTTGACGGAGCTTATTTTTGGACCAGAAGAAGGCCATGGAGTAAAAGAGTTGGGCTAGGAGAGTCCCGGGCTGCCCACGAGGGTGGGGGGCGCGCCCACCCCCCTGGGCGTGCCTCCCTACCTCGTGGACAGTCCGGAGACCCCCCTCACTTGTCTCGACGCCAAAACCTCTTATATATACAGAAACCCCTAGAACATAACCTAGATCGTGAGTTCCGCCGCCGCAAGCCTCTGTAGACACCAAAAACCAATCGGGACCCTGTTCCGGCACCCTGCCAGAGGGGGGATCCCTCACCGGCGGCCATCTTCATCATCCCGGCGCTCTCCATGACGAGGAGGAAGTAGTTCACCCTCGGGGCTGAGGGTATGTACCAGTAGCTACGTGTTTGATCTCTCTCTCTCTCTCTCTCGTGTTCTTGAGGTGGTACGATCTAGATGTATCACAAGCTTTGCTATTATAGTTGGATCTTATGATGTTTCTCCCCTTCTACTCTCTCGTAATGGATTGAGTTTTCCCTTTGAAGTTATCTTATCGGATTGAGTCTTTAAGGATTTGAGAACACTTGATGTATGTCTTGCATGTGCTTATCTGTGGTGACAATGGGATATTCACGTGATCTACTTGATGTATGTTTTGGTGATCAACTTGCGGGTTCCGTAACATTGTGAACTTATGCATAGGGGTTGGCACACGTTTTCGTCTTGACTCTCCGGTAGAAACTTTGGGGCACTCTTTGAAATACTTTGTGTTGGTTTGAATAGATGAATCTGAGATTGTGTGATGCATATCGTATAATCATACCCACGGATACTTGAGGTGACATTGGAGTATCTAGGTGACATTAGGGTTTTGGTTGATATGTGTCTTAAGGTGTTATTCTAGTACGAACTCTTGAATAGATCGATCTGAAAGAATAACTTTGAGGTGGTTTCGTACCCTACAATAATCTCTTTGTTTGTTCTCCACTATTAGTGACTTTGGAGTGACTCTTTGTTGCATGTTGAGGGATAGTTATATGATCCAATTATGTTATTATTGCTGAGAGAACTTGCACTGGTGAAAGTATGAACCCTAGGCCTAGTTTCCTAGCATTGCAATACCGTTTTCGCTCACTTTTATCATTAGTTACCTTGCTGTTTTTATATTTTCATATTACAAATACCCATATCTACCATCCATATTGCACTTGTATCACCATCTCTTCGCCGAACTAGTGCACCTATACAATTTACCATTGTATTGGGTGTGTTGGGGACACAAGAGACTCTTTTTTATTTGGTTGCAGGGTTGCTTGAGAGAGACCATCTTCATCCTACGCCTCCCACGGATTGATAAACCTTAGGTCATCCACTTGAGGGAAATTTGCTACTGTCCTACAAACCTCTGCACTTGGAGGCCCAACAACGTCTACAAGAAGAAGGTTGCGTAGTAGACATCACCCTGCAGCAATTCTTCAGCACAAGCACAAAGGGATCTGGAAACTGCTCTTCAAGGCTCAAAAATCATGGCCGAATACATCTGAGGACATCGGCCTCGACTGCAACCATCCGGACACCCCGGTAAGTGCTCAATTTCTGAACATAGCTTAGTCTTAGTCCAAGGTGATGCACTGAGAATTCCATCCTTTAATCAGGGTTGGATAAAGAAGGTGGAGCGAATCAGGTGTTCGGCTCCGCTTCCCGAAAACCCAGCTGATCCTCTGTTAATGAAGATGCTGGTCCCGGCGCCATACCAAGCGTCGGCGAAGAAGGACAAGAAGAAGAGCAAGAAGGCCGAAGGTGGCCTTCACCCTAAAGGTACATCGGACGCTATGTCCGGGGGGACCGAGGCACCCTCCTCTGAAGACGAAGACGAAGAGAAGGAAGAAAGCAATAACCTTCCTCCCCAGGGGAAGAAAAGGGCGGCCTCCGAAGACTTGGAGGTGGAGGCGCCCAAGAAGGGAAAGATATCCCTGTCGGATGGCTCGGATTCGGAAGACGAAGCTGTCCCAAAACACCGCCCCAGGAGCAAGCCCCTTGCCGAATCGTAAGTAACTAAGGATGCTCTGTACACATCCAGTTCTTTTTGGATTGCGGGGATAATATTAAATTACGTGTTGCAGTCCGGCCCGCGATCTCCCTCAAGTATCAACGTCATCGGGGGCTCTACCGCCGGAGATGATGGAGAGTGAGACGCCTCCACAAGCTTCCCCGCCCCCTAGGGCGGATGACATCGAGGTGTCATCCCAGAGGACTTCTCCGGATCGCCGAGGGGTACAGGGAACCATCAACACAGCACCGGAGGGGAATACCTTGGCCGTTGAGGTCACAGGGGGTGCGGCCCCCGTGAAGACCAGCGATGGGGGCCCTGGGTTGTTCGGCCCGCGGCGAATCCCGCCCCGGAGACGGATCCGGAGTCGGGTGAGCGGCCCCCTTCAAGGGAGCGGGGAGCGCCCAATACTGCGGTGACCTCCATGAATCCGGAGGCGCCGGATACCCTGATGGACATACTGCAAAGTGCGTCCGTCTTGGAGGAGCACCGTACCTTGATGGGTACGGTGGTTGAGAAGATTCAGTCCGCCAAAAGTGGGCTGAATGAAGCCTTCACGAGCCTACTAATAGGCTTCGAGGTATGCGATGTAATGTCTTTAGCTGCTTTCCATATGAACAATACGCCTGTATATAGATAGTAGCCCCTGAGACTCTGGTCGGCCCATGGAAAAGGGCAAACAGAGGATTTATAGATATCTGCAGGAAGTAACATACTTATTTGAGTGGAAAAACAGGCTTCATTGTTAGAGGCAACCGCCCAGGCTGCGGAGGTTTTCGAACTAAAGCAGAAACTGAAGCTGGTCGATGAGGACCTTGTCCTTATTAACAAACAGCTCGACGAGGCGCAAGGTATGCTTCGAACATCCCGTTTGTGCCTATATTAATGTGTCAACATTAGGTTGAAACTTAGACGCTATTATTTGCATAATTGCAGATGGTGCTGCCGAGGTCGAGACCCTCAGGGGTGAACTTGCCCGGGCCAAGGAGCAGGCTAGGGTGAGCGATGTGGCCGCTAGTAAAGCGGCTGCAGATTTGAAGGCCGAACAGGCCACCCGGCACTAGTTCGAGGAGCGGATATCCGTCGTAGAGCAAGAGCTCAAGGACGTCGTCCGCAAGTGCGAGTCCCTTGAGAAGGATAATGAAGCCAAGGCGACCGAACTCGACAAAGCCCTTCAGGAGGCCAAAGATGTGCAGTCCAAATCTAGAGCGGCTCGCGAAGAGATCCGGCAGGCCGGACAGATAGCGGCTGGTAAGCCCTTTCTTTTACAGACTAAGTTTGGCGATCAGAAATATGCCTTGCTTAATCGACTGTGGAGTTCTCCAGACGCTTTTGTGGATCTTCCGAAGAGTGTCGCAGACGCCGCACAATTCTTCTAGGCTCAGGAGGGACATGCGACGGAGACGCTGTTCTGGTCACAGTTCGCGGCGCAGGAACGCCCGGCGCAGCTGAACGACCAAATGGTGCAGTGGGCCGAGCTGCATAAGGTGTCTGGAGCGGCCATGAGGGACGTCGTAGTTCGGCTATGGCCAGCCGAACCCATTCCTAGCAGCTATTTCAGCCTGGTGCGGTGACTTGTCGATGCAGTGTCGCGAATCGATGCGGTCAAGCGGTCAGTGTGCATAGAAGGTGCGTGGATGGCCTTCGCCCGCGTCAAGATGTACTGGGCGAAGATGAAGGCCGCCGATGTTGCAGTTAAGGGCCCGCACGGAGGCAAGGACCACCGCACGCTGGAACGCTACTTAGACGATGTCCTAGAAGGTGCCCGCTTGATAGAGGGTCAGTGCTCAAAGGACATATGTTCGAATGAATGTACCTGATCTGCCTGGACGTTTTTGTTATGTACTAAGGCCTCGTGATATATTTGTGCTATTATCTGAAATTGTTATCCTCCTGTGCAGCTGTTGTTGTATTCTTGAAAGTTTTCCAGTCGTCGGCTTCAGCCCCCACGTAGATACTACGGGGGTGTTCAGAATAGCACATGATCACACTTGACCCAACGTCTTGGTCCATAAAGGAGGTGCCAGTACGGCGAACCAGGCAATCGGACTATGAAGTTTTACCACTCTCACTTAGCCATAGGAGTTTGACGATGGGTCTACGAAGTAGCCCCTGGTATGTACGCGGCTATCCGGATGCGGATGCGTTACATAAGTGACTGGCAAATGGTCCTTCGTATAGTACGGAAAAAATCGCTAGAGATTTTAATAATTCGCCGAGTGGCTGGCCAGCTCTCGCTGCATCATGTCAGTCAGTTTTCGGCTTTCTCTACTGAGGTGCTTAACTAGACGAACCAGAAACACAATCGCACTAGTTCTCCCTTTACTACCCAAGCCGATCAGACGGAACGTAAGGTAGCAAACACAGGAGCCGGGCAACCCAACTATTGACCAAAGACATGATTCGGAGCTGGTGCATATAATGCCAAGCTCGGGACGCCAAATTGTGCTATAAAGTTGTTCGGGCTTTTATTTGGCAACACATATGTTGCCATATAGAGCCCCTGGCCATTTGTGCCGAGGGGTGTGCATGAGACAACTAAAGAGACGGAATACAGTCTATAAATAAAGACGATACCGAATAAGAATTGTGCTCACTGGAATCCGATTGATACGTCAAAACGTAATCTTACAAAGGGTACCATAATCACCAAGGCTATTTTACATGCCGGGGGTCTAAGACTAAGGGGAAAAGCTCTATATAGGTTCTTGAGTGAAGTTTTGGTCTACAAAATCCTTTGGACCTCCTGCCGCACGTCTGCGCCGCTTTTCGCCTGAGAGAGAAAGATTCCTTGAGAGGAATTGTTTTCGACTATTTGTACGAAACCAGGCTCGGATAGAGTCCTTGTGAGTCCGTAGGATGAATAGGTTTTGATTCACCTGTGGTAAAAGAGAAGAAATAATGAAAGAAAAGGGGAAGGCCGTATAGGGTCGAACCATACTATAGGCCTGTCCGTATTGTGCCTCCGCTGATGCCCAAGGTATTTTGAGTGCATAATTATGCACGCGCGATACGGATTTTGCGGATGTACGTGGCGATCGACGGAGGCGAAACTGCTAATCCAGCTCTGGAATTGCCGAGCTGTCAGCATGCGGAATTGACCGGCCTTGTGTAATGAAGCCCGACGGCTTAGTAGCCGATGAGGTGTGCGGCTTGACAGGGCCGCTTTGTACTTCGGCCGCGATGGCCGCGGTATGCTCCTAGGTAAGGAGGGAGCTTTCCATGTTTCCGTTGATTGTAATGACGCCACGTGGACCGGGCATCTTGAGCTTTAGATAGGCATAGTGCGGGACCGCATTGAAGCGACTGAACGCAGTTCGTCCAAGCAGTGCGTGGTAGCCATTGCGGAAAGGGACGATGTCAAAGATCAAGTCTTCGCTTTGGAAGTTGTCTGGCGAACCGAAGACAACCTCCAATGTGATTGAGCCCGTGCAGCAGGCCTCTACACCAGGTATTACTCCTTTAAAGGTAGTTTTAGTGGGCTTGATTCTTGACGGATCAATGCCCATTTTGTGGATAGTGTCTTGGTAAAGTAGGTTGAGACTGCTGCCACCGTCCATGAGGACTCGCGTGAGGTGGAATCCGTCGATGATTGGATCGAGGACCAGAGCTGCCGAACCTCCATGATGGATACTGGTTGGGTGGTCCTTTCGATCGAAGGTGATCAGGCAAGCCGACCATGGGTTGAATTTTGGGACGACCGGCTCTATGGCGTAGACATCCCGTAATGCACGCTTGCGCTCCCTCTTAGGGATATGTGTGACATATATCATGTTTACTGTTTTTACCTCGGGGGGAAATTTCTTCTGTCCCCCTGTGCTCGGTTGACGAGGCTCCTCATTGTCTTCCTCGCTGGGCGGCCCTTTCCCCTTGTGTTCAGCGTTGAGTTTGCCGGCCTGTTTGAAAACCCAACAGTTTATGTTGGTATGATTGGTAGGCTTATCGGGTGTGCCATGAATCTAGCAAGGCCGATCAAGTATTCTGTCCAAACTGGATGGACCATCTATGTTTCCTTTGAACGGATTCTTTCGTTGGCCGGGTTTAGGGCCACTGAATCCAGCGTTGACTGCCGTCTCTTTGGTGCCGTCACTATTGATTCGACGCTTGTGCTTGTTGCGTCGTTGTCGGTGTCAAAACCGGCGGATCTCGGGTAGGGGGTCCCGAACTGTGTGTCTAAGGTCGATGGTAACAGGAGACAGGGGACATGATGTTTACCCAGGCTCGGGCCCTCTCTATGGAGGTAATACCCTACTTCCTGCTTGATTGATCTTGATGAATATGAGTCTTACAAGAGTTGATTACCACGAGATCGTAATGGCTAAAACCCTAGAAGTCTAGCCTGTATGATTGTGATCATGATTGCCTCTACGGACTAAACCCTCCGGTTTATATAGACACTGGAGGGGACTAGGGTTGTACAAAGTCGGTTACAGAGAAAGGAATCTTCATATCCGAACGCCAGGCTTGCCATCCACGCCAAGGAGAGTCCCATCTGGACACGGGTGAGAGTCTTCGGTCTTGTATCTTCATAGCCCATCAGTCCGGCCCATGTCCAACAGGTCGGACGCCCGAGGACCCCCTAATCCAGGACTCCCTCAGTAGCCCCTGAACCAGGCTTCAATGACGAGGTGTCCGGCGCGCAGATTGTCTTCGGCATTGCAAGGCGGGTTCTTCTCTGAATACTCCAAAACAGTCTTCGAACACAAAGAACGTGTCCGGCTCTACAAAACAAGTTCCACACACAGCCGCAGATAGTATAATATTTCACGAGTCCAGTACCCTGACAACTTTTGCAGCGTGACACCACGTCACCACCTGGTCATTATGTCGAACCGTTTTTTAGCCTACCGCTCCGTGTTTTGAGACGCGGTTTCATTGGCACGTCTTGTCAAAGCAGAGATCGTGTCCCCTTATTGCGGGATTCTCATCAATACGGGCACGGGTAACCCAACCGTCCGTTGGCATGATTCCTTGGGAAAGGCAGGTTTTAAGGCCTACGAGGAGACGTTTGATACTCATCGTCTTTATAAAGGGGCACAAACCCGTCTTTCTCCTCTACGCCTGCCTCTTCCTCGACCCTTCCAACCTCGAGTTCCAGCACCCAGGTTTCAAATCAATTGCTCCGAGCCTCCCAGTCATGTCCGGACCTAGCCCTCAAGGCCAGTGGGTGGCCTCTTCTGTCACAGAGGAGGATATTGCGAAGCTCCGGACGGCAAGATACCTGACCGCGGAAATCCTCCACAGGCTCCCTGCCAAAGGGCAGGTTATTCCTACTCCCAGATCCGGCGAGAGGGTCATATTCATCTCCCACTTCCTCCGGGGGCTAGGGTTCGCTCTACATCCCTTCGTCCGCGAACTCATGTTCTATTACGGGCTAGATTTTCACAATCTAGCCCCGTACTCTTTTCTTCACATCTCGGCGTTCATCGTCATGTGCGAGGCCTTTCTCCGTATTACCCCACACTTCGGCTTATGGCTCAAGACCTTTAATGTGAAGCCGAAGGTAATTGAGGGGAAGCAAGCGGAGTGTGGTGGTGCCACAATGAGCAAGCTTATCAATACTCTTTGGCGAAAAGGCTCTTTCACGGAATCCTCCAACTTATGGCAGCGGGAGTGGTTTTACATCACTGAACCCCGTGGTACAAAGTGGGTAGCTACACCTGCATTCCGATCTGGCCCTCTAGTACATCTCGCATCATGGATCAATAAGGGGTTGGACTGGGGATCAATTGACGAAGTGCAGACTCTACAAAGCCGCATCCGGAGTCTCCTTGAGAAGGACGCCGGTCTCATCAACGTGATCCAGGTAATGCTAGTCCGTCGGGTCCTACCATGCCAGTGACGGCCCCTCCGTATGTGGGAGTTCAATCCAGAAAGACCACGAACAATTCAGCACTTCTTCGGCACGACGCACAGAGGAATGTGGAAGTTATTTTTCGGGACACGAAAACAGTGGTCGGATACCACCGAGGACATCGGCCTCGACTGCAACCATCTGGATACCTTGGTAAGCACTCGACTCCCGAACACCACTTAGTTAAATATCCCATAATAAGATACTGAGAAAACCATCTTCTTCCAGGGCTGGATAAAAAAGGCAGAATGAATTAGGTGTTCGGCCCCTCTTCCCGAAGACTCAGCCGATCCTGTGCTAACAAGGATGCTGGCTCCGGCACCGTATCAAGTGCTGGCGAAGGAGGACAAGGAGGAGAGCAAGAAGGCCAAAGGTGGCCTCCATTCTGAAGGTACACCAGACACTATGTCTGGGAAGATTGGGACTCCCTCTTCCGAAGACAAAAGAGAAGGAGAAGCTGAGATCCCATCTCCCCATAGTAAGAAAAGGAGCGCCTCCGAAGATTTGGAGGTAAAGGCTCCCAAGCGAGGGAAGATGTCCCTTTCAGGCGATTCAGGATTGGAAGACGACGTTGTCACGCAGTTCCTCCGTAAGGACAAGCCTTTAGCCGAATCGTAAGTGAACAAGGGTGTCTTGAACATATCCCGTTCTTTTCCGGTTACAAGGATAACATTCAAAATATATGCTTGCAGTCCGGCACGCAGTCTTCCTCAACAGTCCTCTTCCTCGGGGGACCTGCTTCCGGAGATGATGAAAGCGAGACGCCTCCACAAGCCTCCTCGCCCAATAGGGCAGACGACTTCGAGGTGTCGTTCCGGAGGATCTCTCTCGATCAACAAGTGGTGCGGGGGACAATGAAGACAACGCCCGAAGGTGAAACTTCGGTCGCCCAGGGTCCGGGGTGTGCGGCCCCTACGGGGACCAATAATAAAGGCCCCGGACTATCCAGTTTATAGCCGAAGACGACTCTAGGGTCGAGTAAACATATCCCTTCAAAGGGAGTCCGTACTCCCGCAGCCACTTCCAGGAATCCGGAGGCGCCGGACACATTGATGGACATGTTGCAACATGCGTCTATCTCAGAGGAACATCGTACCTTAATGGGTATGGTAGTTGAGAGGATTATGTCCGCAAGAAGCGGATTAAATGAAGCCTTCACGGGCCTGCTAAGAGGCTTCGAGGTATGCAATGAAATATCTTCAATTGCACTCTACGTGCAAAATGCACCTGTGTATAGATAGTAGCCCCTGAGGCTCTGGTTGGCGTCCAAAGGGAGGCAATTAGAGGATCGAAAAAGATACGCCCAGGAAATAATCTAATTAATTGGAACACAGGCTGTTACATCCATGGCGACTGCCCACGCTATAGAGGTTGCAGGTCTGAAGCAGAAACTTGATGTAGCGGATGACGACATCACGCTTATTAGCAGACGGCTCGACGAGGCGCAAGGTATGTTTTGGGGTGGTCAGTATATGTATGTATAATAACATGAGCACAAAGCTAGGAATTATAACTGAGACATGCATAACTTCAGATAGTGCTGCCGCGGTTGAGACCCTTCAGGCTGAACTTGCCCAAGCCAAGGAGCAAGCCATGATGAGTAATGTGGTTGCCAAGAAGGCAGCTGATGAGTTAAAGGCCGAACAGGCCGCTCGGTGCCAGTGCGAGGAGAGAATGTCTACCATGGCACGCGGGCTAAAGGAAGCCACTGTCCGGTGCGAATTCCTCGAGAGGGATAACAAAGCCAAAGCGGCCGATCTCAACACGGCCTTACAAGAGGCGAGAGAAGCACGATCCGAGTCTATAGCGGCTCGGGAGGAGATCCGGCAAGCTAGGGAGATAGCGGCCGGTAAGCCTTTCTTATTACAGACTAAATTCGACGATCCGAAGTATGCCCCGCTTAATCAAATGTGGAGTTCTCCAGATGCATTCTTGGACCTGCCGAAGAGTGTCTCCGATGCGGCGCAGTTTTTCCAAGCGAAAGAAGGGCATGCAACGAAGTAGCTTTTCTGGTCGCAATTCAGCACGCCAAAGCGTCCACTGTTGCTGAACAAATTAATGGCCCAGTGGGTCGAGCTCCACAAGATATCTGGATATGCCATGAAGAACGTCGTGGTCCGACTGTGGCCGACTGAGCCAATTCCAAATAGTTATTTTGGTTTGGTGCAACGACTTGTGGATGTGGTGCTGCGTATCGACGCTGTTAAGCGGTCAACGTGCATTGAAGGTGCACGGATGGCCTTTGCCCGTGTCAAGACGTACTGGGCGAAGATGAAGGCCATCGACATTGCAGCAAAGAGTCCACCCGGGGGCAAGGACCATCACACGCCGGAGCATTACTTTGAGGATGTCCTAGAGGGCGCCCGCTTGATAGAGGGTCAGTGCTCGAAGGATAAGATATTCGAGTGAATGTACCAAAATTGTGAACACAATATTATGATATATTAAGGCTATGCTTTTTATACTTTTGCCTAAAAGTTTTGGTTCCTCCTGTGCGGCCGTTTTCTATATAATCTGAAAGTTTGCCAGTCATCGGCTTCGGCCCCCTCGCATATAATACGGGGGTGTTCGGAAAAGCACTTGATCACTCTTGACCCAACGTCTTGGTCCGTGAAGGAGGTGTCAATGCGGCGAACTAGGCAATCGGACTATAGGGCTTTAACACTTTCACTTAGCCATAGGAGTTTGATGGTGGGCCTACGATATAGCCCCTGGTATGTACGCGTTTATCCGAATATGGTGCGTTACATAGGTGACCAGAAGAACGGTCCTTCATGTAATACGGAAAGAATCGCAAAAGATTCTGATAAGTCATCGAGTGGTTGACCAGCTCTCGCCGCATCATGACAGTAAATTTTTGGCTTTCTCTACTGAGGTGCTTGACCAGATGAACCGAAACACAATCGCAGTAGTTCTCCCTTTACTACCTTAGCCGATAGGACGGAACGTAAGGTAGCAACCATAGGAGCCGGGCAACCCAACTATTGACCAAAGACATGATTCGGAGCTGATGCATATAAGGCCAAACTCGTGACGTTGAAGTATGCTACAAAGCTGTTCGGACTTGTCGGCAACTCATATGTTGCCATATCGAGCCCCTGGCAATTTTTGCCGAGGTGCGTGCGTGAAACAATCGAAGAAGCAAAATTCAGTTCTTAGAAAAAGCGAATGCTGAATACGGATTATGTTCACTGGAATCTGATTGACACGTCAAACGCAATCTTACAGATTATAACGCCACTACCTGGGCCATTTGACATGCCGGGGGTCGAAGGCTGAGGTAAAAGGCACCTTACAGGCTCGAAAGAGTGCAGTCTACAAAAAATTATTTGGACCTCCTATCGCACGTCTGCGCCGCCTTGCCTCGGTGAAAGGACTCCTTAACAGGAATAGCCTTTCGATAAGTATACAAAGCCGAACTCTGAAAGAGTCCGTAAGATGACCGGCCTTTAAGTCACCTGTGGTAAAAGATAAAAAATAGTTAGAAAAAGGAAAAAGGCTATGGGAGTGCGGGCCGCGTTGCAGTACTGTCCGTATTGTGCCTCCGCCGATGACCAGGGTATTTTAAGTGCATAATTATGAATGCGCGGTACAAACTTCGCGGCTATATGAGGCGAACGACGGAGGCCGAACTGCTAATCCAGCTCTAAGATTGATCGGTCCTGTTTAAGAGGGACCGGTGGCTTGATGGCCGATGAGATATGCGGCTTGATGAGACCGCTTTGTACTTCAGCTGCAGTAGCCATAGTATGCTCCTCTGTACAGAGGGAGCGTTCCGCATTTCTGTTTATCGTGCCGCGTGGACCGGGCATCTTAAGCTTTAGATAGGCGTAATGTGGGACCGCATTGAAACAAGCAAAAGTGGTACGCCCGAGTAGTGCCTGGTAGCTACTGCGGAACAAGACAATATCGAAGGTCAAGCCTTCGCTTCGAAAGTTGTTCGGTGAACCGAAAACGACTTCCAATGTAATTGAGCCCGTGCAGTGAGCTTCTATGCCGGGTACTGCTCCCTTGAAGGTATTTGTGGTGGGCTTGATTCTTGAAGGATCAATGCCCATTTTGCGCACAGTGTCTTGGTAAAGTAGATTAAGGCTACTGCCGCCATCTATAAGGACTTTCGTGAGATGGAATCATTGATAATTGAGTCGATGAGGAGAGCTGCCGAACCTTCGTGACAGATACTGGCTGGGTGGTCCTTGCGATCAAAAGTGATCGGGCAGGCCGCCCATTGGCTAAATTTTGGGGTGACCGGCTCTATGGCGTATGCATCTCGTAGTGCGCGCCTGCGCTCCCCTGTAGGGGTGTGCGTTACGTATACCATGTTTACGGTTTTCACTTCGGGGGGAAATTGCTTCTGACCCCCAGTGTTCGGCTGGCGAGTCTCTTCGTCATCACTGTCACTGGGCGGCCCCTTCCCCTTGTGTTCGGCATTAAGCTTGCCGGCTTGTTTGAAGACCCAACAACTTCTGTTGGTGCGAGTAGCTGGTTCATCGGGGGTGCCATGAATCTGGCAGGGCCGATCCAGTATCTTGTCTAAATTGGATGGTCCGTCTCTGTTTGCCTTGAATGGCTTTTTTCGTTGACCGGGCTTGGAGCCGCTGAATCCGGTGTTGACCGCCATGTCTTGTGTTCCTTCATGATTATTTCGACGCTTGTGTTTGTTGCGTCGTGGCTTGCCGTTGCCGTCTCGAACTTCGGAAGTGCCCGGATCACTGGTGTTGTTGCTTCTACGAGCGAGCCAGTTGTCTTCTCCTGCGCAAAAGCGGGTCATCAGAGCGGTAAGGGCTGCCATAGATTTTGGTTTTTCTCGACCAAGGTGGCGGGCGAGCCACTCATCCTGGACGCTATGTTTGAAGGCCACGAGGGCTTCAGCATCTGGACAATCGACAATTTGGTTCTTTTTAATTAAGAACCTAGTCCAGAGCTTCCTGGCTGACTCTCCTGGCTGCTGGATGATGTGACTTAAGTCATCGGCGGTCTGGTGGCCGGATATATGTACCTTGGAAGTTATCACGGAAGGCGTCTTCCAAGTCCTCCCAGCTGGCAATGGAGTTCTCTGGAAGGTTGTTTAGCCAGTGCCGTGCTGGTCCCTTTAGTTTTAGTGGGAGGTATTTGATGGCGTGGAGATCATCACCGCGGGCCATGTGGATATGGAGAAGAAAATCTTCAATCCATACTGCGGGATCTGTTGTTCCATCGTATGATTCAATGTTCATGGGTTTAAACCCTTCCGGGAATTCTTGCCCCATTACCTCATCGGTGAAGCATAAGGGGTGAGCGGAGCCTCTGTAACGGGTGGTGTCTCGACGGAGTTCGGCGGACGTCCCTAAACGGTTTTCACCCCGAGGGAGGTTGTGTTGGTCGCGACGGGCCTGATAGCCATCCTCTTGTGTTGGGGCACGTCCCTTTGACCCGTAAATTGTTCTGGCCAGGCCTGCCCTGGCGTCCAGGCCCTGCCGTAGGTCATAGGTGTAATCCTGGGCCGCTGTCTCCCTTCCTTTACGGTGGGGTAATGTGGGCTGGTGTTTGGCTTGTGTAGCCGTTTTGTTGTGGCCATGGGGTGGCCGGTCTGGTTTATCAGCTATATTGTGCATTGGTGCTATAGGCTCGCGCACCTCGATGTCGAATTGGGGCAGTAGCTTGCGCTTCAGATAGCTTTTTATGGGGCGCTCAAGGCCGTACTCCTCAGCTGCTAGGACCTGAGTCCATCTGTCGTTGAGTGTATCCTGTTCGGCTTGAAGCCGTTGCTGCTTCCTTTTCAGGCTCCTCGCGGTTCCGATGAGCTGTTTCTTAAAGCATTCTTGCTCGAGGGGTTCTTCTGGCACAATGAAGTCTTCGTTGCCGAGGCTTATTTCGTCTTCGGAGGGTGGCATATAACTGCTGTCCTCTGAGTCGTCGTTCCCAACTGGCTCGTCGGGGTTACTCTGCCCTTCCTCCCTATCTTCCTGTTCAGAAGCTGGTTCGATGAGGGCGTCTGGGTCTTCGGCGTTCTCCGGAGTATTATTTTCTCTGGTGCCGGTATTGCTTTCTTTGTCACGACGTGATTTTGAACGGCACCGCTGATGCCGCCGCTTCGGTGGTTTATCAGCGTTATTGTCCTTGAATGGATCCCTACCGCCGTCCTCGCCATCGTCTTTTGGATGTATCCACCATATATATATCGTACGTGGAGGTGGCCGCCCAACATCCGGTATGCGGTGGGCTTTGGGCCTGCTCCTCTCCGGCATCGTCGTCCATACCGTCGATGTCTTCGGAGCCGTAATCGAGCATGTCGGTTAAGTCCTCGATAGTGGCTATGAAGTGGGTGGTGGGCGGGAGGCAAAATTCCCTACTCTCAGCCCCTAGTCCGGGCTGGGCATAGTCCGGACGTTGCTCCTTTGTAATGACAAGGGATCTCATTAAGTCCGGAGCCTTGCTTAAAGGCGAGGTTTTGCCAGTGAGGAGAGAGCCCGTGGAATACAGCAGGAGGGAGGTTCCCTGGCCGAACCCACACGATGCTGGCCCTGAGAATTCGGAGCCAGTGTCCGGATAAGAGTCCGGCTTCGTGATGATTTCCTGCGACAATACCTCATTCGGCTCTCCCGTACTGGGTTTAGTGGCCGCAGATAGTCCGGCGGGCTCAAGAAGCCCGTCTTCGGGCCTGGCGACGTGCTCCGGGTCTAAGGCCGGAGCGGTGGTTGGGGTCTCGAATCCTTGGAAGATCAAGTCTCCCCGGACGTCAGCGACGTAGTCCAGGTTTCCAAAACTAATCTGGTGACCTGGGGTGTAGTTGTCGATCTGCTCTAGATGGCCAAGCGAGTTGGCCTGCGGTGCGAAGCCGCCGAACATGAAGATATGGCCGGGGAGGAAAACTTCCCCCAGGACAGCATTGTTGTAGATGATTGATGGAGCCATCGAACCTCTTGGCGACGACGCAGCAGAACTCTCAATGAAAGCACCAATGTCGGTGTCAAAACCGGCGGATCTCGGGTAGGGGGTCCCGAACTATGCGTCTAAGGTCGATGGTAACAGGAGACAGGGGACACGATGTTTACCCAGGTTCGGGCCGTCTCTATGGAGGTAATACCCTACTTCCTGCTTGATTGATCTTCATGAATATGAGTATTACAAGAGTTGATCTGCCACGAGATCGTAATGGCTAAAATCCTAGAAGTCTAGCCTGTATGATTGTGATTATGATTGCCTCTATGGACTAAACCCTCTGGTTTATATAGACACCGGGGGGGACTAGGGTTGTACAAAGTCGGTTACAGAGAAAGGAATCTTCATATCCGAATGCCAGGCTTGCCATCCACGCCAAGGAGAGTCCTATCCAGACACGGGTGAGAGTCTTCGGTCTTGTATCTTCATAGCCCATCAGTCTGGCCCATGTCCAACAGGCCGGACGCCCGAGGACCCCCTAATCCAGGACTCCCTCAGTCGTGGCTTACCATTGCCGTCCCTGGCTTCGGAGGTGCCGGGGTCGTTGGTGCTATTGCTTCTACGGGCTAGCCAGTTGTCTTCTCCCGCGCAAAAGCGGGTCGAGTGCAGTAAGGGCTGCCATGGACTTCGGTTTTTCTTGGCTGAGGTGTCTGGCGAGCCATTCGTCCCGGACGCTGTGCTTAAAGGACGCGAGGGCTTCGGCGTCCGGATAGTCTACAATTTGATTCTTTTTAATTAAGAACCTGGTCCAGAGTTTCCGGGCTGACTCTCCGGGTTGCTGGACTATGTGACTGAGATCATCGGCGTCTGGGGGCCATACATAGGTACCTTGGAAGTTATCCCTAAAGGCATCTTCCAAATCTTCCCAGCTGTCAATGGAGTTTTCTGGAAGGCTGTTTAGCCAGTGTTGTGCCGGCCCTTTAAGTTTTAGGGGGAGATATTTGATGGCATGTAGATCGTCGCCGCGGGCCATGTGAATGTGGAGAAGAAAATCTTTAATCCAGACTGCGGGATCCGTCGTACCATCGTATGATTCGATGTTCACGGGTTTAAACCCTTCTGGGAACTGGTGCTCCATTACCTCATCGGTGAAGCATAGGGGGTGTGCGGCGCCTCTGTATCGAGCAACGTCTCGACGCAGTTTGGATGAAGTCTGCATGCGGTTTTCTGCTTGGGTGAGGTTGTGCTTGTCGCGCCAGGCCTGATTGCCATCTTCTCGTGCTGGGGCACGCCCGCTTGATCCATAGATTGACCTGGTCTGACCGGTTCTATTGTCCAGGTCCTGTCGTAGGTGTATTTTGGAGCCGCTGTTTCTCTGCCTCTGCGGCGAGGTAGTGCGGGCTGGTGTTCGGCTTGAGTTGCCGCCCTGTCCCGGCCACGTGGTGGTCGGTCTGGTCTGTCAACAGCATCACGTGTTGGCGGTATGGGCTCTAGCGCCTCATCGTCGAATTGGGGTAGCAGCTTGCGCTTTGGGTATCTCTTAGTTGGGCATTCGAGGCCGTATTCCTCCGCTGCCAGGACATTAGTCCATTTGTCATTGAGCAGATCTTGATCAGCTTGAAGCTGCTGCTGCTTCTTTTTTAGGCTTCTTGCAGTGGCTATTAGCCAGCGCTTACACGATGAAATCTTCGTCGCCGAGGCTCACATCGTCCTCGGAGAGTGGTAGATAGTTGCTATCTTCTGAGTCTTCGTTCCCTGCTGGCTCGTCAGGGTCAACTTGCCCGTCCTCCCGATCATCCTACTCGGATGTTGGTTCGATGGGGGCTTCTTGGTCTTCGGTGTTCTCTAGAGTATTATTGTCTCCAGTTCCGGTATTGCTATCTTTTCCACGACGTGATTTAGAGCAGCACCACTGACGTCGATGCTTTGGTGGTATCTCAGGAGGTTCGTCCTCGACTGGATCCTTCTCATCATCGTCCTCACCTTCTTTAGGTGTGTCCACCATGTACACGTCATATGAGGAAGTGGCCGCCCAGCGTCCGGTGAAGGGCGGGTTTTGGGCCTGCTCCTCTCCGGCATCGTCGTCCATATCGCCGATGTCTTCAGAGGTGTATCGAGCATGTCAGTTAAATCCTCGACAGTGGCTATGAAGTGGGTGGTGGGTGGGAAGCGAAATTCCCTGCCCTCAGCCCCTAGTCCGGGCTGGGCGCAATTCGGAAGCGATTCCTCTGTGATAGCGAGGGATCGCATTAAGTCCAAAGCCTTGTTTAAGAGCGGGGTTTGGACAGGAAGCGAGAGTCTGTGGAGTTGGGTGGGGCAGAAGTTCCCTAGCCTGGCTCACACAATGCGGGCCTCGAGGATTCGGAGCTAGTGTCCGGAGAAGAGTCCGGCTTTACGATGGCAGAGGGAGCATGATGTAACTCTGGGCGTGCCGGTGGTGCTATCACCTCCGGTTCTCCAGAATTGAGCTCCATAGCTGCAGAGAGTCCATCGGGCTCTAAACTCCCGTCTTCGGACCTGGTGACGTGCTCCGGATCTAAGGCCAGAGCGGTGGTTGGGGCCGTGAACCCTTGGAAGATCAAATCTCCTCGGATTTCAGCGACATAGTTCAGATTCCCAAAACTGATCTGATGACCAGGGGCGTAGCTGTCGATCTGCTCTAGGTGGCCAAGCGAGTTGGCCCGCAGTGCGAAGCTGTCGAATACAAAGATTTGGCCGGGGAGAAAAATCTCCTTCACGGCAGCATTGTTGTCGATGATCGATGGAGCCATCGAGCCTTTCGACGATGGCACAGTGGAACTCTACATGAAAGCACCAATGTCGGTGTCCAAACCAGCAGATCTCGGGTAGGGGGTCCCGAACTGTGCGTCTAAGGATCAAAGGTAACAGGAGACAGGGACACGATGTTTACCCAGGTTCGGGCCCTCTTAATGGAGGTAATACCCTACTTCCTACTTGATTGACTTTGATGAGTATAGGGGTTACAAGATTTGATCTACCTCAAGATCGTAATGACTAAACCCTAGATGTCTAGCCTATATGATTATGATTGCCTCTACGGACTAAACCCTCCGATTTATATAGACACTAGGGGGCCTAGGGTTGTACATAGTCGGTTTACAGAGAAAGGAATCTTCATATCCGAACGCTAAGTTTGCCATCCACGCAAAGGAGGGTCCCATCCAGACACGGGGGAGAGCCTTCCGTCTTGTATCTTCACGGCCATCAGTCCGACCCACGTCACATAGCCCGGACATCCGAGGACCCCCTAATCCAGGACTCCCTCAGCGTGTGCATTAATATAATGTGGCCTACTACTCAAAATATGAGAGCTCCAGAAGTGATGATACTTCGCAGATGACAGCTTCAACATATAGTAAAGAAGAACAAGTCAACCTGACCTGACAGATTCAAGATATACTAAGGGAGAACAACTCGACCTGACCAGTCGACCGCAAATGTCTCTGCTACTCTTCCCAACAAGGAACATACTTATTAAAGAAGAGAAGAGGATCATCTTAAAGAAGAGCTGAAGAGCAAGCAGATTGAAGATATTACAAGTCTTTCTATACAATGTCGGTTGCCCACCCATGATGAACGAGAGCGCACAGAGAAATACTATTCCTTCCGGTCTCTCCATATGTGGCTCACATGCATTTCGAAACTAAAGTAGGAACATTTAGCTGACCAATTAAACATCTCTCAGTTTTACTAATATCAGCATAATATCATATTTGAATTTGTACAACTAAGCTTGTTTAGCTCGATGGGTGGAGCAGTGCTATTACGACACGAACCACGTAGGCTGATCGTGGTCATCATAAAATGGGGAAACCGTTAGCATGATGAGTATAGTGTTGACCGTGGCAATGGGATGGCAGATCTGAAGCTGCAAACCGCGCAAAGGGTAGTTAGCAACCGATGTTTGCTTTGAAATAACAACTAAGATTTGGTATGGACAAGAAAGTACAGTCAACAAGTGACAAAGAAATGCAATTCTGTTGTCTCTCTATATGTCGCGACATGCATTTGGAAACTCAAGTGGGACCTTTAGCTAACCAATTAAATGTGTCTGTTAACTAATATCAGTATCATATCACAATCATATTTGAACAACTAAGCTTGGAATTTTGAGTGTTGTATTGTTTAGCTTGAAGGATGGAGTAATGCTAGTATGACAGAAAGCACCTACGCAGATCATAGTATAGTAGATAAAAGGGGAAAACCCTAAGCACCAAGAGTAAAATTAGGAAAGTGGAACTAGCTGGACCAGTGGGTGGCGCACATGCTTTTCGAAACGAATATAGGAACATTAGGGGACCAATTAAACATTCTCTGTTTTAGTAATATGAGCATCATATCATATCCGTATTTCAACACCTAAGCTTTGGAATTATGAGTGGCATGTTGTTTCGCTTGATGGGTCGAGGTCTTGAGGAGCAGTGCTAGCACGACACGAAGCACCTACGATGATGGTAGTGAATATAAAGGGGGGGACTATAAGCTTTATGAGTATAGTGACCGTGCCATGGCGGATCTGAAGGTGCAAACCGGACAAAGCTACTTCGCAACCAATGTTTGCTTTCAACTAGCCACTACGATTTGGTACGGACAAGAAAAGTACAGTAAACAATTTACGATCTATTTTCCGGGTGAGATCAATAACTTAAGCACATATGGAAGAGTACCACCTCTCTTGCAACGCCGTGTAGGCCCATGCTGATACGTTGAGGGTGCTGCGGGTATGATGGCTGTCGGCAGCGGGGAAGAAGACTTTAGACGGCAGACGGCTGGGTCGGGGGATAAATCCTGTTATTGTGGACGAGGTGGTCGTAGGAGCGGCAACGGCAAGGTGGACGACGGCGCCGATGAAGCGAGATGACGCGATGAAAGGATCTTGGTCGGGATGAGAGACGTCCATCTCTTGCAGTGGACGACGGGGTAGGGGCAGCGGCTCTGGCAAGGTGGAGGATGGGGTGGCGGACGGAGGAGGCTGGCCGCAGTGGGGAGGTTGTTGTGGTGCCGATGGTGTATGAATGGGGAAATGGAGGGGGAGGGGGATCTCAAATTTTGGGACGCGCTTGTCTGAAATGTGGGAAAGTTATGAACTTATCCCCCGTTTAAAATTTTGGACATCACGTCGGTTGGGGATAGGACGGTAATCTCGCATCTCCCAAATGTTTGCCGGTAGCGATTTCGGGCGAGGAGAGGGTGTTTGTCGGATGTGGGGTTCCGGCAAACCCTTAAGGTTCGAACACTGGGGTGCGCGCGAAGTCTTTCCCTCCTACCGATCTATGCCCTAGCTCGCTAAGATCTCGCGGACGAACTCGACGAACTCGCAACACAGAAATACAGGAGGTTTATACTGGTTCGGGCCACCGTTGTGGTGTAATACCCTACTCCAGTGTGGTGGTGGTGGATTGCCTCTAGGGCTGATGATGAACAGTACAAGGGAAGAACAGCCTCCTGAGGTTGAGGTGTTCTTGTGGCTAGGGTAGGCTCTCGATCGGGTTGGATCAAGCTAAGATGAGATGCCTCTACTTTGGTGGCTAGCTCTACTTATATAGGCCCTGGTCCTCTTCCCAAATATCGAGCGGGAAGGGAGCCAACAACGGCGGGCAAATTTGAAGGGGGACAGCTAGTACAAGCTATCCTGACAAAAGTGGTCTTCACCTGCGAAAAGCTCTGGTGGTGACGCCTTCTTGGGCTCCACGATGACCTCTGTCTTGCCGTCCTCTTGGTCTTGGTCTCGTTGCACCAATATAGCAACCTTTGCCTGATGCCTCGGTACTCTTTGTCTGCACTGGCCTCCTTAACACCAAAGAGGAAATAAGGACGCTGCGTGCACTGGCGCTCGCCTGGTGTCGTTCCTCATGGCTCACGTCACGAGGGCCTCGTGAGGTTTTGCCCCACCTTGATATCTCCACTCCTCATGAGCCTGCCTAGCTAGGCTACTCCAGAGGAGGTCTTGCATCGTCCGCCTCGCGAGGCTTGGACCCTCGCGAGGGTCTTGGATGCCTTGTTGATGAAGATGGGTCGTGCGGCCTGCTGGCTTAGCCACGCTGTGGGCCGCAGGCAGGAAAGTCTGGGGACCCCCGTTCCCAGAATGCCGACAGTAGCCCCCGGGCCCAAGGTGCGCTCGGGCTTGGCTTCGCGGCGAAGCCAAGGGTCAAGTTCGGAGCACTGCGGGCCCCAAAAGCGTGCGGCCTTGGTTGACGCGTGGCGGTTGATTGGATGTGGGCGTCTCCGCTTCCCCACGTTGCCTCGGCAACTGCACGACTTGACAAGTCCCTGCGACATGCAAGGAAAACCATCATTACCTGCGATCGTGGGAGACGTCGGTTGGCCTTCTCATGCTATAAATGGGGAGGGGGAGGAGCCTCCATCGCCCATCTCTTCCTTGCTTGTTTGCTTCTTCCTCCCCGCTCAAGTGCTGACAACAATGGCGCCTATCAGAAGGTTTTCTACCGAAGAGAAAGGAAAGGCTCCCCATGATGATCCGGGGCCACTTCCTCCAAAGAAGAGGTCGATCCATCGCCATGATGAAGCGGCGATGCAGGTGGTGTCGAGGCCTTGGTGCGAGCGGCCTCCTCCGGGGTACCCGCTACCCTTCTACGCCCGAGCCGAGGGCTCGGGAGGTCCGAGCGACGAGCAGCGCTGCCCACGCCATGTCCGGGGTCGCCGCGCCACGGCGACGCGTGCCGTCGCCCCTGGGATCCACGCCGCGGACTCCTCGCGCGAGTTGGTGCTGTGGGCGCCGATGCCTCCAAGCTCCTGGATCCGCTTCCCGCGGTTCTTCTCTGATGTGATGCCGCCGAGGGGGCCTCTCGAGCTCTGGTTGCAGCACGCCGACTGCAGCGCTCCGGCGACCGAAGCGGAGATCGAAGCGCTTCCCACTGGCAAGATCTTCATGACCCGCGGCTGGGGGGAGATCGCACGGGTCTGCCGTGCGAGGGGCGCCCTCGCGATCCATTTCGACTACGATGGCGCTTCCACGCTCTTATTCAAGGTCTTCGACGCCGAGGGCTGCCGCCTGGAGTTCTGCTCCGGAGAGGAGCGCCAAACTGACGCGCGCTCCGCTCGTGGCTACTCTAGCAGCAGCCCTTGGGAGTCCAGTAGCTCTCCTGAGCCTTACGAGACTCCGGAGACGAGCGATGACAGCTATGTGCCCCCGAGCTCTCGCCGCGCTCGGAGCAGAGCTGCGGCGCTCGGCCGTCGCCGCCGCTGATCTGGATGGGGTTGGCGCCGGCCCCCCGTGGCCCACTGTTGATGATGGCGTCCGCCATGGAAGGATGTAGATAGGATTCCCTTAGTATCAGCTTTTGTTTCCTGCGATGAATCATGAATCACCCCGTGGGGGCATGTAAGGATCTGCAATGTCTTTTGTACTTATCTTCCTTGTTATGAAAACCTAGCGAATGCGTGCCCCGTTAAGGCTCGGTCCCCCCTTTCTTTCCTCGCGATGGCTTCTTGCTCTGCGCTGACAGGTCCCGGTCCCCAGGCGGCCACAGCCGTCGCTGGTATGCCAGGTCGCGTGCCGTGGTCAAGGCCAGGAGGTGTGCGGCCCGAGGTCCAGTAAGAGCTCCTGAGACGCGATGCTCAGGAGGTCCCCCTTAGCGCTCAAGCAGCCATGGTAAGGCAAGAGAGGGAGTTTACGTGGCCGCAACGGGGTCGCGGGAATGCGAGGGTGACCATCAGGCCCCCAACATTTGGGCGATCCGAGAGCGGAACTTATCTTGTCGACTTCGCGGCGACTCCTGACGTTGCGCTAGGGCTGCGGGCCTACTCGTGCGGCATAGCTAGGCCGGCCCATACAAGTTTCCCTCCCCTCATGATCTCCTTAGTGCTCTACGTCCTCAGGTCCCGGCCCTCGAGCGAGCTCAGCCGCCGCTGGTATGCCAGGTCACGATGCCGTGGTCAAGGCCAGGGGGTGAGGGCTGGAGAGCCAGTAAGAGCTCTTGAGTCGCGATGCTCAGGAGCCCCCCTTTTAACGCGCAAGCGAATTGCACAAGAGAAAAGGAGACTCGCGGTGCCGCCTGCTATCCTTCCCACGGGATCCCTGTGAACCAGCACAAGAAGAAACATGGTTTGCCGTTATAGCTGTCAGCCTGCCGCTGGTTGCTCTGGATGAGATGATGGCACTGAGGGCCTGGTGAGGTGACGTGCGCGGGGCGTGCCGCGAGCCAGAGCTCGACCGCTCAGGTTTGTTGACATGACAGGGACGGACCCATGCACCAGCGTCATGCCTGTGTGGAGGCCCCGGGGGAGGCGATGATCGGGCAGGTGGTAGCAGTTGGCAGGTTAAGCATGGAGAGCAGATCAGCTTAGGTAAATGCAGGAAGATACATGCCACTGGGTCCGGCCCGAGCGGCTTGGGGACGATGCAGCCCGAGGGGCGCCCCCAGCAAGGTAAGCTAAAGACATAAGCAAAAGGGATACATGCCACAGGGACGGACCCATGTGGCCTGGGAATAATGCAGCCCGAGGGGCGCTCCCAGCTAAACGAGCTTGGAAGATGTCACCTGGTTCTGTAGACGAAGTAGAGTTGGTGCAGCTGAAGGCGTGCGTCGAAGAAATGACTCCTCATGAGCCACCGGGACCCTGAGCCTCGGGAGGCTCTGGGGGCTCGGGAGGTTCCCTGAAGACCGCCTCCATCTCCTCCAGGACGGCGTGGTACCTGGCCTCCTGAGCCGCCAGGACACACCGCAGGTCGCGTTGATAGGCTGACGCCACGCTCGGCAAGCCGAAGGGCATGCGAACGTAGCTGTGTGGTGGGCCCTCGCAGCGGCCCACACACGATGGCCAGAAGCGCTCCTGAGATGCGGCCCTGTTGAGCCCTAGGACGTCGATGCAGACACACAGCCCAGCATCCTCGCCAGGATGGGGAGCTGCGCCTCGTGAATGGTGGTCGCCGCGCATGGCTCTTGCGTCTTGCAGTTCCTGGGAGGTCTTGGTGACGAACTCCTCAGTGGTGGGCACTCCCTGCCCTGTGCTCTCCTGAGGAACATGTGCCACGAAGCACGCTTCCAAGTGGTGCCCAAGCGCCTCCCTCGTGAGGTTGGCAAGGTCAGAGGCCCTCCAGAAGAGAGCCCCTGAGCCCTGCCCGAGGAGGGCGCCGGGCGTGCTTTCCTATGCGACGGAGGGAGGCGCCCCTGGGACGGGCGCCGATCCTGATGAGGCCCCTGCCGCGACGCCATCCTCCTGACGTCCGGCGCGGCGCGGTTGCTTCTTATTGGGGATGGCCTCCAGAGGGCCTTCACTTCTGCTGTCGGGGTCGTCGGTTGCTGCGGCTTGAAAGGCGCGCTCGAGGGAGCACACCGCATCCCTCTCTTCACACGGGACCGTGATGATTCCTCCGCTTCCCGGCATCTTGAGAACGTTGTAACCGTGATGAGTGACTGCCATGAACTTGGCCAGGGCCGGATACCCGAGGATGGCATTGTATGGCAGGCGGATGTGCGCGATGTCAAAGTTGATGAGCTCGGTGCGGTAGTTCTTGCGCTCCCCGAAGGTGACAGGCAGGCGGACCTACCCTATCGGTGTGGTGGAACCGTCGGTCTCTCCTGAGAAGGGCTTGGTGGGCTGGAGCTGTTCATATGGCACTTGGAGGTTGTCGAACGTGTCGACGGACAAGACGTTGAGCCCTGCGCCGCCGTCGATGAGGGTCTTGGTGACCTGAACATTGCTGATGACTGGGGAACATAGCATAGGGAGGGCGCCAGCGGTGGCTGGGCACTTGAGCTGATCCGCCGAGTTGAAAGTGATGGCGCATTGGGACCACTTGAGCGGGCATGTGGCCTCGAGCTTGGGGAGCACCGCGTTCACCTCGCGAGCGAACTGTTTGAAGATGCGCTGAGAGGCTGGGGCCTGGGCGCCGCCCAAGATGCAAGCGATTGCACGCGGCTCCTGGAAGCCCCCAGCCCCCTCGTCCTAGTGGTGGTCGTCGTTCCTTCTTGGTGGCGGCAGCGGGGGAAGACCGGTGTTGCCCTGGGGCCGATCCTCACGAGGCAGGTCCCTCCAGACACCCTCGCGAGGTTGGTCCTGCCAGCGGTCCTCACGAGGCCGGTCGCGCCACTACTGGCGCAGGCCACGGTCGTCCCAGCGTCCGCCTCCTCGTCCTCCTCCACGGCCGTAGCCCCGGTCGTTGCGCTCGGGGCGTCGACCGAAGCGTCCTTCCCATATGGCTCTGAGCTCTTGACAGTCGCTGGTGTTGTGGGTGTTGAGGTTGTGGAAGGTGCAGAACGGTCGGCCGTTCTTGGATGACTCGGGCTGATCTCTGCCCCGCTTGGTGTCGAGCTCCGCTGCTAGCACCACCGCCTCCTTGCGCTTCACGTCCTTGGCCTTGGCCTTCTTCTCCTCCGCTCCTGCAGCTGGCAGCTGTTGGGGAACGTAGTAAGTTCAAAACATTTCCTACGCACACGCAAGATCATGGTGATGCATAGCAACGAGAGGGGAGAGTGTTTTCCACGTACCCTCGTAGACCGAAAGCGGAAGCGTTAACACAACACGGTTGATGTAGTCGTACGTCTTCACGATCCGACTGATCAAGTACCGAACGCACGGCACCTCCGAGTTCAGCACACGTTCAGCTCGATGACGTCCCTCGAACTCCGATCCAGCCGAGGGTTGAGGGAGAGTTTCGTCAGCACGACGACGTGGTGACGATGATGATGTTCTATCGACGCAGGGCTTCGCCTAAGCACCGCTACGATATTATCGAGGTGTAATATGGTGGAGGGGGGCACCGCACACGGCTAAAAGATCGTTGATCAATTGTGTGTAGAGAGGTGCCCCCTGCCCCCATATATAAAGGAGCAAGGGGTAGGCCGCCGGCCAAGGGAGGAGAGGCGCGCCAGGAGGAGTCCTACTCCTACCGGGAGTAGGACTCCCCCCTTTCCATGTTGGACTAGGAGAGGAAGGGGGAAAAGGTGGAGGGGAGGAAGGAAGGGGGGCCGCCGCCCCCCTCTCCTTGTCCTATTCGAACTGGAGGGAGGGGCGCGCGGCCCTGCCCTGGCCTCCTCTCCTCTCTTCCACCTAGGCCCAATAAGGCCCATTAAGTTACCGGGGGGTTCCGGTAACCTCCCGGTACTCCGGAAATATCCCGATTTCACCCGGAACACTTCCGATGTCTAAACATAGGCTTCCAATATATTATCTTTATGTCTCGACCATTTCGAGACTCCTCGTCATGTCCGTGATCACATCCGGAACTCCGAACAACCTTCGGTACATCAAAACATATAAACTCATAATATAACTGTCATCGTAACGTTAAGCGTGCGGACCCTACAGGTTCGAGAACTATGTAGACATGACCGAGACACCTCTCCGGTCAATAACCAATAGCGGAACCAGGATGCTCATATTGGTTCCCACATATTATACGAAGATCTTTATCGGTCAAACCGCATAACAACATACGTTGTTCCCTTTGTCATCGGTATGTTACTTGCCCGAGATTCGATCGTCGGTATCTCAATACCTAGTTCAATCTCGTTACTGGCAAGTCTCTTTACTCGTTCCGTAATACATCATCCCGCAACTAACTCATTAGTCACAATGCCTGCAAGGCTTATAGTAATGTGTATTACTGAGTGGGCCCAGAGATACCTCTCCGACAATCGGAGTGACAAATCCTAATCTCGAAATACGCCAACCCAACAAGTACCTTTGGAGTCACCTGTAGAGCACCTTTATAATCACCTAGTTACGTTGTGACGTTTGCTAGCACACAAAGTGTTCCTCCGGTAAATGGGAGTTGCATAATCTCATAGTCATAGGAACATGTATAAGTCATGAAGAAAGCAATAGCAACATACTAAACGATCGAGTGCTAAGCTAACGGAATGGGTCAAGTCAATCACATCATTCTCCTAATGATGTGATCCCGTTAATCAAATGACAACTCATGTCTATGGCTAGGAAACATAACCATCTTTGATCAACGAGCTAGTCAAGTAGAGGCATACTAGTGACACTCTGTTTGTCTATGTATTCACACATGTATTATGTTTCCGGTTAATACAATTATAGCATGAATAATAAACATTTATCATGATATAAGGAAATAAATAATAACTTTATTATTGCCTCTAGGGCATATTTCCTTCAGTCTCCCACTTGCACTAGAGTCAATAATCTAGATTACACAGTAATGATTCTTACACCCATGGAGTCTTGGTGTTGATCATGTTTTGCTCGTGGAAGAGGCTTAGTCAACGGGTCTGCAACATTCAGATCTGTATGTATCTTGCAAATTTCTATATCTCCCACCTGGACTAAATCCCGGATGGAATTGAAGCGTCTTTTGATGTGCTTGGTTCTCTTGTGAAATCTGGATTCCTTTGCTAAGGCAATTGCACCAGTATTGTCACAAAAGATTTTCATTGGTCCCGATGCACTAGGTATGACACCTAGATCGGATATGAACTCCTTCATCCAGACTCCTTCATTTGCTGCTTCCGAAGCAGCTATGTACTCCGCTTCACACGTAGATCCCGCCACGACACTTTGCTTAGAACTGCACCAACTGACAGCTCCACCGTTCAATGTAAATACATATCCGGTTTGCGATTTAGAATCGTCCGGATCAGTGTCAAAGCTTGCATCAACGTAACCATTTATGATGAGCTCTTTGTCACCTCCATAAACGAGAAACATATCCTTAGTCCTTTTCAGGTATTTCAGGATGTTCTTGACCGCTGTCCAGTGATCCACTCCTGGATTACTTTGGTACCTCCCTGCTAAACTTATAGCAAGGCACACATCAGGTCTGGTACACAGCATTGCATACATGATAGAGCCTATGGCTGAAGCATAGGGAACATCTTTCATCTTCTCTCTATCTTCTGCAGTGGTCGGACATTGAGTCTTACTCAATCTCACACCTTGTAGTACAGGCAAGAACCCTTTCTTTGCTTGATCCATTTTGAACTTCTTCAAAACTTTGTCAAGGTATGTGCTTTGTGAAAGTCCAATTAAGCGTCTTGATCTATCTCTATAGATCTTGATGCCCAATATATATGCAGCTTCACCGAGGTCTTTCATTGAAAAACTCTTATTCAAGTATCCCTTTATGCTATCCAGAAATTCTATATCATTTCCAATTAGCAGTATGTCATCCACATATAATATCAGAAATGCTACTGAGCTCCCACTCACTTTCTTGTAAATACAGGCTTCTCCAAAAGTCTGTATAAAACCAAATGCTTTGATCACACTATCAAAGCGTTTATTCCAACTCCGAGAGGCTTGCACCAGTCCATAAATGGATCGCTGGAGCTTGCACACTTTGTTAGCTCCCTTTGGATCGACAAAACCTTCCGGTTGCATCATATACAACTCTTCTTCTAGAAATCCATTCAGGAATGCAGTTTTGACATCCATTTGCCAAATTTCATAATCATAAAATGCGGCAATTGCTAACATGATTCAGACAGACTTAAGCATCGCTACGGGTGAGAAGGTCTCATCGTAGTCAATCCCTTGAACTTGTCGAAAACCTTTCGCAACAAGTCGAGCTTTATAGACAGTAACATTACCGTCAGCGTCAGTCTTCTTCTTGAAGATCCATTTATTTTCAATGGCTTGCCGATCATCGGGCAAGTCAACCAAAGTCCATACTTTGTTCTCATACATGGATCCCATCTCGGATTTCATGGCCTCAAGCCATTTTGCGGAATCTAGTTCGTAGGTTCGTCATGGTCTAGTAACATAACCTCCAGAACAGGATTACCGTACCACTCTGGTGCGGATCTTGATCTGGTTGACCTACGAGGTTCAGTAATAACTTGATCTGATGTTTCATGATCATTATCATTAACCTCCTCACTAATTGGTGTAGGTGTCGCAGAAACTGATTTCTGTGATGATCTACTTTCCAATAAGGGAGCAGGTACAGTTACCTCATCAAGTTCTACTTTCCTCCCACTCATTTCTTTCGAGAGAAACTCCTTCTCTAGAAAGGATCCATTCTTAGCAACGAATGTCTTGCCTTCAGATCTGTGATAGAAGGTGTACCCAGCAGTCTCCTTTGGGTATCCTATGAAGACACATTTCTCCGATTTAGGTTCGAGCTTATCAGGTTGAAGTTTCTTCACATAAGCATCGCAACCCCAAACTTTAAGATACGACAACTTTGGTTTCTTGCCAAACCATAGTTCATAAGGTGTCGTTTCAACGGATTTTGATGGTGCCCTATTTAGAGTGAATGCAGCCGTCTCTAAAGCATAACCCCAAAATGATAGCGGTAAATCAGTAAGAGACATCATAGATCGCACCATATCTAGTAAAGTACGATTACGACGTTCGGACACACCATTACGTTGTGGTGTTCCGGGTGGCGTGAGTTGCGAAACTATTCCGCATTGTTTCAAATGTAGGCCAAACTCGTAACTCAAATATTCTCCTCCACGATCTGATCGTAGAAACTTTATTTTCTTGTTACGATGATTTTCAACTTCGCTCTGAAATTCTTTGAACTTTTCAAATGTTTCAGACTTATGGTTCATTAAGTAGATATACCCACATCTGCTCAAATCATCTGTGAAGGTGAGAAAATAACGATATCCGCCACGAGCCTCAATATTCATCGGACCACATACATCTGTATGTATGATTTCCAACAAATTTGTTGCTCTCTCCATAGTACCGGAGAACGGTGTTTTAGTCATCTTGCCCATGAGACACGGTTCGCAAGTACCAAGTGATTCATAATCAAGTGATTCCAAAAGTCCATCATTATGGAGTTTCTTCATGCGCTTTACACCGATATGACCTAAACGGCAGTGCCACAAATAAGTTGCACTATCATTATCAACTCTGCATCTTTTGGCTTCAATATTATGAATATGTGTATCACTACTATCGAGATTCAACAAAAATAGTCCACTCTTCAAGGGTGCATGACCATAAAAGATATTACTCATATAAATAGAACAACCATTATTCTCTGATTTAAATGAATAACCGTCTCGCATTAAAAAAGATCCAGATATAATGTTCATGCTTAATGCTGGCACCAAATAACAATTATTTAGGTCTAAAACTAATCCCGAAGGTAGATGTAGAGGTAGCGTGCCGACTGCGATCACATCGACTTTGGAACCATTTCCCACGCGCATCGTCACCTCGTCCTTACCCAATCTTCGCTTAATCCGTAGCCCCTGTTTCGAGTTGCAAATATTAGCAACAGAACCAGTATCAAATACCCAGGTGCTACTGCGAGCATTAGTAAGGTACACATCAATAACATGTATATCACATATACCTTTGTTAACCTTGCCATCCTTCTTATCCGCCAAATACTTGGGGCAGTTCCACTTCCAGTGACCAGTCTGCTTGCAGTAGAAGCACTCAGTTTCAGGCTTAGGTCCAGACTTGGGTTTCTTCTCCTGAACAGCAACTTGCTTGCTGTTCTTCTTGAAGTTCCCCTTCTTCTTCCCTTTGCCCTTTTTCTTGAAACTAGTGGTCTTATTGACCATCAACACTTGATGCTCCTTTTTGATTTCTACCTCCGTTGCCTTTAGCATTGCGAAGAGCTCGGGAATTGTCTTATTCATCCCTTGCATGTTATAGTTCATCACGAAGCTCTTGTAGCTTGGTGGCAGTGATTGAAGAATTCTGTCAATGACGCTGTCATCCGGAATATTAACTCCCAGTTGAATCAAGTGATTATTATACCCAGACATTTTGAGTATATGCTCACTGACAGAACTATTCTCTTCCATCTTGCAGCTGTAGAACTTATTGGAGACTTCATATCTCTCAATCCGGGCATTTGCTTGAAATATTAACTTCAACTCCTGAAACATCTCATATGCTCCATGACGTTCAAAACGTCGTTGAAGACCCGGTTCTAAGCCGTAAAGCATGGCACACTGAACTATCGAGTAGTCATCAGCTTTGCTCTGCCAGACGTTCCACTACTAGGAAAAGGGCTATAGATGGAATGGCCACTAATGGCGCACCAGACATGTGGTGCGCCATTGCTATATAGCAATGGCGCACCAGACAAACGGTGCGCCATTAGTAACAAATTTTATTTTTTATTTTTCCAAACATACTAATGGTGCACCAGGACACAGTGCGCCATTACTAGTTCTAACTAGTAATGGCGCACTAGCCACATAGTGCGCCACTACTATATTTTTTTTATTTTTTATTTTTTTGCAAAACTACTAATGGCACACCAGGGAACAGTGCACCATTACTAGCGATCCCCCTCCATCTCGATCGCTATCCCACCTCGCCAGATCCGGCCCCCCTCGCCGCCGAGCACCCCCCGCACCCTCTACCCCGCTCCACCGGGCGCCGCCGCAGACTCCCCGCACCCTCCCCCGCTCCACCGACCCACCGCACCCTTCCCTGCTCCACCGCCGCCGCCGACGACCCACCGCACCCTCCCCC
>NC_057796.1:320019014-320032777 GCF_018294505.1 Triticum aestivum | reverse complement strand
TCCTCCCTCTCCCTCGCCAGTTCCCCTTCGTCCCTCTCCCCCGCGCCAGTTCCTCTCCGTCCGCTCCCAATCCGCGCCCCCGCCGCCTCCCTCTCCCCATCCTCCCCTCCGACCCCACCCCACTCTCGCCGGAGCAGCGCCGCAGGGCCGACACCAACCTCGCCCTCGCCCGCGCGTGCCGCAACCTCCGCCTCGCATTCAACAGCTACACATTCTACACCGAGGACAAGGACATGAAGAGCGATGGTTATCAGAACTCCGGGGTAACGATGGAATCCTACACCGGTAACGACAAGGACAGAGCACCCCCCGCAACCCCCGACGACCCACCGCACCCTCCCCCGCTCCACCGCCGCCGAGCACGCCCCGCACGCTCTCCCCCGCACCCTGTTTTTATAAAAATTATTACTGTTTTTATTAAAAAAAAATACTGTTATGATTTAAACAAGTTTCAACATATTTAAACACAAATAAATATCAAACAGCATTTTAAATGCATTTTTATAAAAATTATTACTGTTTTTATAAAAAAATATTACTGTTATGATTTAAACAAGTTTGAACATATTTAAACACAAATAAATATCAAACCGCATTTTAAATGCATAAAAACAAAAATTTGGGAGCCTAGGAATCGAACCCAGGACCTCCTAGTGTGTGTGCTGCGTGCTGACCAGTCGGGCTAGTGGGCGTGTTCTGATGGAGATAGGGTTAGGTGTAAATATAACCTGAGCAGTCGGGCTAGTAATTAAAACAAAATTCTAATGGCGCACCAGGGGGCGGTGCGCCATTAGAATCGACGTACTTATGGCACACTAGGGGGAGGTGCGTCATTGCTAACCCACTCCACTTGTTCCCCTCGCGCTGTGCGTGGCCTCTCCCTCCCTCCCTCACCAGATCCACTCGACCCCAACCGTACGCCGCCGCCCCCTTGCTCCGCCCCCTCCGTCCGCCGCGCCTGCACGCCGTCGGCGACGCCGCCGCCGCTGTGGTCTTGCGCTGCCTCGACGCCGCCGCCCCGACCCCCGCGGGACTCCACCCCCGCCACCCCCGCGCCCCCCGAACGGGATCGGCCTAGCGCTTGCCGCCCGCTCCTTTCCTCTCCTCCTCCCTCCGACGAGCGAGGGCCTCCTCCAGCCCCTGCAGCAGCCGGCGAGCGCGGCCCCGACGCGCCCATCCCGCCTGCCCCTGCCGTCCTCCGCCACCGGCCCCTGCTCTCCTTCGACCGCGGCGAGCGAGGACCCGAAAGAGCTCGGATCCCGACCGCGACCCCTTCGCCGACCCCGACCCCGACCCCTCCGGCGACCAGGTACCTCTCCTCCTTCCTCCCTCTCTCCACCATTCCCCATTCCCTCCCACCTGTCCAGGCGCCGACTCCATCACCATGGACTGACTCCCTCGCAGTCGAGATCCGCCCCGTCGACGTCTAGCAGCCCAGCTCGACCTCCAGCCACTCCAGCTCCCTGGTGCGCCAAAAAGGTGGCAGCTCGTAGCCTCGTACATTGCTTTCAGTATGGGTGTAGAATCTCTAGCAGATAGTTCACTAGTATAACAACAATGGTCATTGTTTAGTATTTGGCACTTCTGTTTAGGTTAAAACAATGTTATTTTTTTGTTCTTTTGCAAAGATTAGAGTGCAGCAGCCCTGTAGATTGTGATTAATTACTATATGATTCAGTTCTAAATATTTTGTTTTATGATCCCAGTGCAAAGGAATTCATATTTTAGTTTACATCTGTCTATGTAGTGTGTTGTGAAGGCCAAGTTTGAGAAGTGGTGGTGTCGCAGAGCAATCCTCTCCCTTGACAGGTACAATGTCCACTCTTCCACATGTTTTAGTTTTTTTAATGCAATTGCTTCATTGCCATATTACATCATTAACTGTTATATATTCCAAATCGTGCAAAACTTCAATAGGGCAAACCCTATGTGATGATACAGGTTGTTAGTTGCTACTAGAAAGTGTTGAGAGATATTAAAGCGGTGTAACAATTGCTGTCGGGTTTAGCAACTGATATCTTCTTCATCTCCTTTTGCACTGCTTACATGTAAGGTATTGTAGTTTAGGTGCTTCTTTCACCAGCTGCAAAACAATGCAGCTGGTGCTTGATGCATGTGTTAATGCATGTGTTAATGCTAGTAAGTTCCTGTTATGGGTCTCAAGCATGAATGTACCCCAAGATTTCTATTGGAACTGGACATGTGTTAATGCAATTAGGTGCTTCTTTCACCAGCTGCAAAACAATGCAATTTCATACGTTTTCACCAGCTGCAAAACATCATAAAAATACCATTAGGTACTTCCGTAAACACAAAAATAGAAACAATGCAAGAAATGGCTTGTCTCTGATCCTCTGTTTTCTTTTTTCATTGGTTGCATTTTGATCCTAAATGTCAATCAATAAGTCTATTATTAGGAATCAGCAAAGTTGATTATCTATTCTACATAATTTCTAATCTGATGTTTGCATTTCCTAACTGTAGCATTTTTTTCTCAGACCAAGGCAAATGAAATCGACTAAAGAAAGAAATAGCATTTACCAATTACCACTAACCATGGCACTAATGTTTCACCTTAGATCATATGTTTGTTCTCTGATACACATGTGGGAAACCTTCTAAACAACAACCTATTAATGGTAGTTGTTCTTTGTATTGTGGAATACATCGCATGTTTTATAAATTGGGTCAGATGTATAATTAGTCGATGTATAATCCTGGTACTAATTGGTCCCTTCTGCTGCTTATCAGAGATGGGGGGAAGCAGCCACCGCCGCTCTGCCTCACCGGAGTACGAGTTGGATGCTTTCGAGTTCTTAAGTATCATACTTGGGACTTCAGTATCAGCCACGAGGCAGGTATATAAAACGAGAGATCTCCCCTTCACCCATCTCATTATGATAACTCTGTTGTTTGCTACATCACTCCTTGTCCCAAATTGCAGAGGCTGCCTGACACTTTTATGAACATGCTGGGTGAAGATCCGCCACATAATGTGAAGCTCCGACAGGCCGGCAGCGGGGTTCGCAGGCTGTGGGACGTGGAGTTGGTGATCGAGGAGGGCCACATGTACCTGTGCCGTGGCTGGGAGAAGTTCTACAGTGCCTACGACCTACAGACCGGGTACTTTCTTCTCTTCAGGTACGACGATGACGCCACAATGCTCATCGTGAAGGTTTTCAACACGACTATGTGTCGCATGCGCTATACTGACGACGAAGATGCCAGTGCGTTCTGCCTCTTCTTATTCCTCTACATTTGGCTTTGTCACACATCGATTGTTAACGGCCATTGTTGCATTTGGACAGGCAATGGGAGCAGCAGCAGCGACACTGGCCACAGCCAAAGCAGCAGCGATTATGGTTGTAGCAAAAGCAACAGCGATTCTGGCTTTAGCGAAAGCAGCAGCGATTCTGGCAGCAGCAAAGACAGCAAGAAGGATGATCCGGACTGGAGTGGGGGAGAAGAGGAGCAGAGTGGGCCGCTGCAGGATGACGATGGGCATCAGGCTGTGGATGACCTAGCGCTGCTGGTGGCTAACCAAGGGCAAGAGATGGTGGTGGCTGACCATGGGCAAGAGATGGTGGTGGCTGACCATGGGCAAGAGATGGTGGTGGCTGACCATGGGCAAGAGATGGTGGTGGCTGAGGATGACCTAGCGATGGTCGTGCCCGTCCTACCTGAAGGTGGCCTCGCGATGGTGGTGGTGCCTGACAATGACCACGCACCGGTGGTGGCGCCGGCGATCCCACAGCTGGGCGACATGACCACGCCAATTGTGGTAGAAGACTACATCCCACAGCTGCCTCCACCGCCTCGCCGCTCTTGGCGCATCAGGCTGAGGAAGGAGAAGGAGAAGAACAATGAGAACTGAACTATGTGAAACTTTTGTAATATGGTGTTGGATGGATAATGATGTTGGATGAACAATGTGAAACTTTTGTAATATGTAACGATGGAACTATGTGTTGGCTATGTATGTATATATGATGAAACTTGTGTGTTGGATATGATTGTTATATGGATGCTTGTTGTATATATATGTGTTGGATATCTCATATGTGAAATAGTGACCTGAGATTAAGAAAAAAACGATTTTTTTAAAAAAAATGCTACTAATGGCGCACTTCCATCTGGTGCACCATTAGTATACCAGTTACTAATGGCGCACCTGTGGGATACTAATGGCGCACCCGTGGTGCGCCATTAGTATACCAGATACTAATGGCGCACATGTGGTGCGCCATTACTAAAATATTCTAGTGGCGTGGTGCTAGTGGCGCACCAGTAGTGCGCCATTAGTAGGCAAAACTGGTGCGCCACTAGTAAGCCTTTTTCTAGTAGTGTTCATAACTTCTGGTGTTGCTCTTGCAGCAGGCCTGGCACCCAGCGGTGCTTCCAGGACGTAATTCTTCTGTGCAGCAATGAGGATAATCCTCAAGTTATGGACCCAGTCTGTGTAATTGCTACCATCATCTTTCAACTTTGCTTTCTCAAGGAACGCATTAAAATTCAACGGAACAACAGCACGGGCCATCTATCTACAATTAACATAGACAAGCAAGATACTATCAGGTACTAAGTTCATGATAAATTCAAGTTCAATTAATCATATTACTTAAGAACTCCCACTTAGATAGACATCCCTCTAATCCTCTAAGTGATCACGTGATTCATATCAACTAAACCATGTCCGATCATCATGTGAGATGGAGTAGTTTCAATGGTGAACATCACTATGTTGATCATATCTACTATATGATTCACGCTCGACCTTTCGGTCTCCGTGTTCCGAGGCCATATCTGCATATGCTAGGCTCGTCAAGTTTAACATGAGTATTCCGCGTGTGCAACTGTTTTGCACCCGTTGTATTTGAACGTAGAGCCTATCACACCCGATCATCACGTGGTGTCTCAGCATGAAGAACTTTCGCAACGGTGCATACGCAGGGAGAACACTTTTATCTTGAAATTTTAGTAAAAGATCATCTTATAATGCTACCATCAATCAAAGCAAGATAAGATGCATAAAAGATAAACATCACATGCAATCAATATAAGTGATATGATATGGCCATCATCATCTTGTGCTTGTGATCTCCATCTCCGAAGCACCGTCATGCGTGACACCTTGATCTCCATTGTAGCATCGTTGTCATCTCGCCAACTATTGCTTTTACGACTATCGCTACCGCTTAGTGATAAAGTAAAACAATTACATGGCGATTGCATTTCATACAATAAAGCGACAACCATATGGCTCCTGCCAGTTGCCGATAACTCGGTTACAAAACATGATCATCTCATACAATAAAATATAGCATCATGTCTTGACCATATCACATCACAACATGCCCTGCAAAAACAAGTTAGACGTCCTCTACTTTGTTGTTGCAAGTTTTACATGGCTGCTACGGGCTTAGCAAGAACCGTTCTTACCTACGCATAAAAACCACAACGATAGTTTGTCAAGTTGGTGCTATTTTAACCTTCGCAAGGACCGGGTGTAGCCACACTCAGTTCAACTAAAGTGAGAGAGACAGACACCCGCCAGTCACCTTTAAGCAACGAGTGCTCGCAACGGTGAAACTAGTCTCGCGTAAGCGTACGCGTAATGTCGGTCCGGGCCGCTTCATCTTACAATACCGCCGAACCAATGTATGACATGCTGGTAAGCAGTATGACTTATATCGCCCACAACTCACTTGTGTTCTACTCGTGCATATAACATCAACGCATAAAACCAGGCTCGGATGCCACTGTTGGGGAACGTAGTCATTTCAAAAAAAATCCTACGCACACGCAAGATCATGGTGATGCATAGCAACGAGAGGGGAGAGTGTTGTCCACGTACCCTCGTAGACCGAAAGCGGAAGCGTTAACACAACGCGGTTGATGTAGTCGCGTCTTCACGATCCGACCGATCAAGTACCGAACGCACGGCACCTCCGAGTTCAGCACACGTTCAGCTCGATGACGTCCCTCGAACTCCGATCCAGCCGAGTGTTGAGGGAGAGTTTCGTCAGCACGACGACGTGGTGACGATGATGATGTTCTACCGACGCAGGGCTTCGCCTAAGCACCGCTACGATATTATCGAGGTGTAATATGGTGGAGGGGGGCATCGCACACGGCTAAAAGATCGTTGATCAATTGTGTGTAGAGAGGTGCCCCCCTGCCCCCGTATATAAAGGAGCAAGGGGGAGGCCGCCGGCCAAGGGAGGAGAGGCGCGCCAGGAGGAGTCCTACTCCTACCGGGAGTAGGACTCCCCCCTTTCCATGTTGGACTAGGAGAGGAAGGGGGAAAAGGTGGAGGGGAGGAAGGAAGGGGGGCGCCGCCCCCCTCTCCTTGTCCTATTCGGACTGGGGGGAGGGGCGTGCGGCCCTGCCCTGGCCTCCTCTCCTCTCTTCCACCTAGGCCCAATAAGGCCCATTAAGTTACCGGGGGGTTCCGGTAACCTCCCGGTACTCCGGAAAAATCCCGATTTCACCTGGAACACTTCCGATATCCAAACATAGGCTTCCAATATATCAATCTTTATGTCTCGACCATTTCGAGACTCCTCGTCATGTCCGTGATCACATCCGGGACTCCGAACAACCTTCGGTACATCAAAACATATAAACTCATAATATAACTGTCATCGTAACGTTAAGTGTGCGGACCCTACGGGTTCGAGAACTATGTAGACATGACTGAGACACCTCTCCGGTCAATAACCAATAGCGGAACCTGGATGCTCATATTGGTTTCCACATATTCTACAAAGATCTTTATCGGTCAGACCGCATAACAACATACGTTGTTCCCTCTGTCATCGGTATGTTACTTGCCCGAGATTCGATCGTCGGTATCTCGATACCTAGTTCAATCTCGTTACCGGCAAGTCTCTTTACTCATTCCGTAATACGTCATCCCGCAACTAACTCATTAGTCACAATGCTTGCAAGGCTTATAGTGATGTGTATTACTGAGTGGGCCCAGAGATACCTCTCCGACAATCGGAGTGACAAATCCTAATCTCGAAATACGCCAACCCAACAAGTACCTTTGGAGACACCTGTAGAGCACCTTTATAATCACCCAGTTACGTTGTGACGTTTGGTAGCACACAAAGTGTTCCTCCGGTAAACGGGAGTTGCATAATCTCATAGTCATAGGAACATGTATAAGTCATGAAGAAAGCAATAGCAACATACTAAACGATCGAGTGCTAAGCTAACGGAATGGGTCAAGTCAATCACATCATTCTCCTAATGATGTGATCCCGTTAATCAAATGACAACTCATGTCTATGGCTAGGAAACATAACCATCTTTGATCAACGAGCTAGTCAAGTAGAGGCATACTAGTGACACTCTGTTTGTCTATGTATTCACACATGTATTATGTTTCCGGTTAATACAATTCTAGCATGAATAATAAACATTTATCATGATATAAGGAAATAAATAATAACTTTATTATTGCCTCTAGGGCATATTTCCTTCAGCAGCTCGAGGAGAGAAAGGTGCCCCTCCTCGGCTCTTGGGCACTTGGTCACCAGGTTGAACATCTCTTGAGATGTGCAGAGCTCCTCATGGATAGCGAGCTCTTCCTTCATCTTGAGGTCGCGGACGCCGTCGGAAGACGCGGAGATGATGGCCTCATCCGTCACCTTGGGGATCTTGAGGCGGTTGTTGTTGAAGCGCTGGATGTACTTCTGGAGGGTCTCTCCTGGTTGTTGCTTGATGCGGCATAGATCACCCGCGGCCGGTGGGCGGTCGCGAGTGCCCTGGAAGTTGGCGACGAAGCAGTCGCGCATCTCGTCCCAGGAGGAGATCGAGCCGTGCTGCGGGTTCAGGAGCCAGGAGCGAGCTCCATCCTTGAGAGCCATGGGAAACCAGTTCGCCATGACTTTTTCATCGCCGTTGGCCGCTTCGATGCTCAGCTGATAGAGCTGTAGGAACTCCGCGGGGTCGGCGGTGCTGTCGTAGCGAGGAGGCAGATCCGGCTTGAACTTGCCTGGCCAGGCGACGCTACGCAGCACGGAGTGAAGGCGCGGCAGCCGGCCATGGTTGCCGGGGCCCGCTTCAGAGGTGGAGCTTGGTCTTGACGAGGTCCGCGCTGCGCCGCTGCGGGCGGTGCGCGGTCTTGACGAGGTGGCGCAGGGAGCGCAGGTGTAGCTTCTCGCGGCCACGGGATTTCTTGGCAGCTTCTCTCTTCGCGCGCGGGCACCGGGCGCGGCGGATCACGCCGCGGAGCCACGCGCCTTGGTGCCAAGGCGCCGTCTTGGGGCAGAGGTGGTGGAGGCACGCCATGAGCCTCGTCGCCCATGGCTGGTTGAGGGGGAGGCAGAGAGAGGGATGGCACCGGAGAGCCCCCTGCGGAGCGGACGAGCTCGGTGACGCGGTCGAGCCACTCCTCATAGAGGTCGTCGACGGGGCGGTAGCGTAGGAGTTCGTTCGCCGCGAGGAGCGCGGCCCGTGCCTCCATGGGAGCGCGGCGCGCGTGAGACGAAGAACCGGCAGGGGTCAGTGATGGAGTAGCGGTGCGGCCGTCCTGCCGCACCGAAGGATGCAGCGAGGACGCCTGCTGCTCGTTCCCCGCCGGGCCGGTGGCAGCGTTGGCGGCGGGAGACAGAGAACGACGAGGTGGCCCGCCAACGGGAGCCGTCTGAGCGACGCGGGCGGTGAGGACAGCCCGACGCTCAGCTCGAGCACGGCGAGCGTCCGCCATGGAGACGACAGAGCGATGAACTGATGGAAGGGAAGCTACGGCCCACCCCTACCTGGCACGCCAAATGTCAGATGTGGGGTTCCGGCAAACCCTTAAGGTTCGAACACTGGGGTGCGCGCGAAGTCTTTCCCTCCTACCGATCTATGCCCTAGCTCGCTAAGATCTCGTGGACGAACTCGACGAACTCGCAACACAGAAAGACACGAGGTTTATACTGGTTCGGGCCACCGTTGTGGTGTAATACCCTACTCCAGTGTGGTGGTGGTGGATTGCCTCTAGGGCTGATGATGAACAGTACAAGGGAAGAATAGCCTCCTGAGGTTGAGGTGTTCTTGTGGCTAGGGTAGGCTCTCGATCGGGTTGGATCAAGCTAAGATGAGATGCCTCTACTTTGGTGGCTAGCTCTACTTATATAGGCCCTGGTCCTCTTCCCTAATATGAAGCGGGAAGGGAGCCAACAACGGCGGTCAAATTTGAAGGGGGACAGCTAGTACAAGCTATCCTGACAAAAGTGGTCTTCGCCTGCGAAAAGCTCTGGTGGTGATGCCGTCTTGGGCTCCAAGATGACCTCCGTCTTGCCGTCCTCCTGGTCTTGGTCTCGTTGCACCAATATAGAAACCTTTGCATGATGCCTCGGTACTCTTTGTCTGTGCTGGTCTCCTTAACACCAAAGAGGAAATAAGGACGCTGCGTGCACTGCCGCCCGCCTGGTGTCGTTCGTCATGGCTCACGTCACGAGGGCCTCGTGAGGTTTTGCCCTGCCTTGATATCTCCGCTCCTCGTGAGCCTGCCTGGCTAGGCTACTCCAGAGGAGGTCTTGCATCGTCCGCCTCGCGAGGCTTGGACCCTCACGAGGGTCTTGGATGCCTTGTTGATGAAGATGGGCCGTACGGCCTGCTGGCTTAGCCACGCTGTGGGCCGCAGGCAGGCAAGTCTGGGGACCCCCATTCCCAGAACGCCGATAGTGTTTTGCCACCCATGGTTGGCGCCCATGGTGTATGAATGGGGCTAACAGGTAGGGCGGTTGTGTCACGTCTGAGGGAAGTTACACATCTGCCCCTATTTAAAATATTTGCCTACATCGATTTCGGATGAGGAGAGTTTGTTTTGCCGCCCACCGTGTATGAACGGGGAAATGGAGGGAGAGACACATGTCTTTCGGATGAGCTTGAATCAAATGTGTTTTGCCGCCCACGTTTGGCGCCCACCGTGTCTGAATGGGCTCATAGGCGGTCATGTCACGTCTGATTGAAGTTACTAGTCTACCCCTATCGGCAGCAGTGTAAATCCGATCGACAAGGATGTCAAGTGTCAGGGGTAGACAGTAATTTCCATTTCGCAAACACTTGCTTCGGGCAGCCCACAAATGATAGTGGGTGTTTAGCCGCTTCGTTCAAAACTTGGGAGAATTAGCATTCACGTTTGCCGTGGGACCTAGCAACTAAATTCAAATCCAATTTATATTCGATTACGAATATCCACAGATAATTCTATGTTTTGTTATTTATTTCTTCAAAACCAGGATAAAGATTTATTACACCTTTATATATGATTATGATTTAGAAATGTCGTGATCTTAGAATTCAGTAGGTTGGATACACTTTGAGTCAAACAGTTATTTCATCCAATACAATATGCTCACACGGAAAACAGTTCACCTTATGTCAATCATACAAGTACTGAGGATTACCTCGCCTAAAAAACCCGGATCATTACAACACATGGACAACATAGGGGGTCTTACAACATAATCCATTCAGAGACATGACACAACATGCAAGTACAATAATCTAATGACAATTTCAACTGGTATCTAAAGAAGAACTAGGATTACCTTGGGCTTCAGATAGCAGAAACAGCAGGACCTCCTCCGTCTTCAAATGCAACATTCTTACTTCCTCCAATTCTTGGGTTGCTTGCATAATGCGTGCGGCTAATTGCATAATTTCCAGCCTCAAGATCAAGATTACCTCATTCATGGCAGCCACACCATCTCTTTCTGCCTCTAGTAGAGCCTCAAGAACTATAATATTTGTGCTCAGACTGCTCTCCAGCAGTGTTGCCTCTGAACTGATACAATCTGGTAACATAGATGGCGCACTGCTTCCACAAATAGATTCTGGGGTTGTACATTGTGTCCTAGTGTGAATGGCATCCTGAAAGGTTTCTGCTGGACATAAGTAAGAGATAGTTATCGCATGATCCAGGCAGTAAGCTTACATGGTAAACAAGATACGAATTATTGCCGAGCATGGCGAGCTATATTTAAATGGTTCGAAGCAGCATCAGCCGAAAAGAAATTAAAATGGTAAGATGAAACTTGGGATGTAAGTGGCAAATAAACGACATCCGCCAGTCCCATCTAGTTAGTTTTTGCTAGCTCCCTAGTTCATTTTCCTCAAAAAACAAAAACTCTTTTGAACTATCATACCACTAGTGGACTTTAATCGGGATTAGACAAGACCCAGTTGACATCCCTAGTTGAAAGGGAGTGTACGACAGCTACATTTAAGTTGCCAAGGCATCTAAGCAGCTGAAATAATCTGAGAAAGCACTTAATAGTGTGGCCTCATATAAACTACAAAGACAGTCTTGTGATGAAGTTCAGAGGAAAAGTTAAGGACTCAAATGAACTAGGCATGCATTTCTTTACGATAGTACAGCAGGCACTGCTGACATATTGGCCAACTCAGGTATACCTAACAAGTAATAAACAAGCATTCGAATCAAGCAATACAGCAAAACAGACAACTGAAGTATTTGTAATTCTGTAGGATTACAGGTTGAGGGCACAAGCCAAGAAAGCAGCCCACATGCATTACATTTCACATGTACCAAAACACACTGGCTTACCATATGTTGTTGTGAAGCCTCGCTGCTGTTGCAATGTTCTTTGAAGATATCGCCAGCATCCCGTGGTTGCAAATCTAGTTGTTGTAGTTTATTATGCACCCTCTATTTAGGTAAAATTAATTTTAATCGCATGCACTGGTCGAATTGATCATCAATGGTTCATCTAAACTAATGAAAGAAGGGTGTGTGCTTACACGACAATATATGTGCTTCACTCTATTTTTATGCTTGTTCGAGGTGCCAGCCCCAAAACAACAAATATTTTGCTTGATGGGGTTGGCAGCTCCATAACTAATAGAAGCATCAAATTAGTCATACAACTTGGGAAGATCAAGAACACACAAAAAAGTAATGAACAGAGCTCGGAGCTGTGATGTAATAGCTAGCATCAGAAAATGTAGGGTAAAACGAACAAAAAGCAGCGGAACCACATGCTAGTTTGCTGATGAGTAATTATGCATAGAGAACATGAAGCAGTCTGATGGAACCAACAGGTGGCATCAGAACAACACCATTATCATAAATATAGCATGCAAGAAGTAAAATAGTAGGCAGTGATATCTAGGAAGTACAGTAATACTTAGGACAAAACTAAAGCATTGTAACTATATGTGCACTGGTTTGTAATTTAGGACATGTAACATGTTCACTGCCAGAAGTATGGCCCTACAGGTGCAAGCAGAATAATGCGTCTCATGAAAAATTGAATGATGCCCTGAAGAAATTCAAAGGTGCGGTGCTTATGCTAAGAAAGTGAACGTAGGCGCCGGCCGTTGGATAATAGTACCTGATTCTTGGCAGCGTATGGGTATCGTTGTCATACTTGATAGCTAAGGATCGTCGATGGTGCTCGTGTTGCAGTTGAGTTTGGGCCGGGTGTCGCTGTTGCTGAAGCGGCTCCGGTGCTTCGGTTGCGGGGCCTGTCGACATACAAGAAAGCTCATCTGTGGTAAGTGAACATTTGCACAATAAAGAAGAGAAAAACCAAAGGAGTACAAAACAAAATAACCTGATGAGGCTGCGACGTCAGTAAAGCAGGGCCGGTGGAGTTGAATATGGCGTCCGTGGAGCGGGCCCGGTGCAGTGGACGAAGGCTTCGGCGGGCGCGGTGTACAATGCTTTCGGTGAGGCGGATCTGTTGCGGCGGACGAGGGATTGTATGAAAGGCCAGCGATGGGGCGGACGAGGGAGTCAGTGAAGGGCCTACACTGTTGTGGATGAGGGCGCCGGTTAAGCAGATCTGGTGCGGTGGACCATGATGGCGGTCAAGGAGATCTGGACCGGTGGACAAGCCAGTCGCTGAAGCGGCTCTGGTGAAGTGGTGAGTTGGCAGTTGGGGGTTCCAAGGTGCAGAAGGTAGATCCGGCGGGGTGTGAGGTCCACCGCTGCGGTGGAGGACTAGATTCGGTGGCTTGCCGTGGTTGGGGGGTCGGGGAGGGGAGGGGGAGGGGCTCTGGGGATGAATGTTGGGGGCAAAGAGGGGGAAACAATGGAGTTACCAAAGCAGCCCTTTTATGTTCATGTGGTAGGGGTAAAACAGGAATATCACAAGACTAAACTTTCGGGCGCGAGATATTTTGATGTGAGCGGGAAGTTTGAAAGCTTTTGGCGCCTGAAATTATAAGTGTTCTGCTCTTGTATGGCCGACTATGATATCATGGCCGAGAATTTATTTGTTTTACACGCAAAAAAAGTGCAAGTTTTGAAAATCAGTGTCTCCAACTCGAAACTTAGATTGTCCATTCAATTCAAATACGGATCATTGATCTAGTACAAGCAAATACCATCATACGGTCCAATTCAAATGAAATTACAAATGTGTTTATCCTAAATATGATGAAAAAAGCAAAAATGTGTATGTATATGAATAAAGTGGATGATTATAAAGTTTGAACATGCCCGTATGTGTATATCTCTAGGTTTGATATATGAATTTGAAATCACAAAATCCCAGCTTAAAAATGTACCTCCGTTTAAATGAATTACAAAAGCTAATGATGTACTTGAATTCCAAAATTCCAATCTTAGGTTTATAATTCTGGTACATCAAGGTATATCATGCATGTTCAGAAGTATCGTTATCTCATAGTCCAAACTGTGAAGCAAATTGATCAACCATGAGTGCCACACTATTGAGCATATATATCTCAATTACGCTAAAGTCCCTCAAATATAGACACCTCACTCTTTA
>NC_057796.1:319918746-320018865 GCF_018294505.1 Triticum aestivum | reverse complement strand
CCAGACACGAACACACGAGCACATTAACACCCCCTTCTCTTCTAAAGTCCGGACCCCAATATAGGTCTCTATCACTTTGTCTCTCGGGCATGCACACATCTCTTCCCCCACTCTCTAGGTCTTCCGGCATCTCTCTTTCCCAAGCACACGCACTATATAGAGTGTATCTTTCCCATACACACAAAACATCGCCCCCAAACGTCTATCTCCCTAGTTATGTGGTTTTCGCACACTCACTTCACACACCACCCCCACTGCAAACAAGAACACTTTGTCTCCTTGTGCACCACTCTCCTCTTTCTATCTCTCCCACCTGCGGACCCGCCCCAGCTCCTTCCCTGTATACATATATGGCGTGACTCTTTCCATAGCTCCCTAATGTATCATCGTTCTCAAGCTCGCACATTGTTCTCTACACCATATATTCTAGATCTCTCATGAAGTCCTATCACACACACGATGACTCGCTTCCCTTGCGTCTCCGTACATAGGCCAATTTCGAACAACATCAACATTGTCTCCCTATCTATACGCCACTTCTGCACACAAACGAACCCTCTCTCCTCCCCCCTCTCTTCCTCTCTCTCTCTCTCTCCGTCGCTAGCTCTCTTTCTCTCTCGCTCTCACACCCCTCTCCCACACACACTCGATGTCTCTTCCAAATAGTCTGCTCCCCGCCTGCACCCATGCTATCCCGCTACTACACATGCCTTTGTCTCTCTTTGACACACATGTCAGACCATTCCCCTTCCCTTATACCAGGTTTACATCATTAGTGGTCTCTCTACTCCACATACACACACTCCCTCTCACACACAAATGCGCGCACAAACACACACAGACACGCACAAACACCCATCTATCTGGATCCTTCTTTTAAGACACACACCCTTACATATTTTCTCCAGCTCTAGGTATGTATATATCCCCCCCTCTCTCTAGCTCAGATGCACACCAAAATTCTCCATCTCTCTAACTCACACATCTCTCCCCATGTCCGCATGTGTATCTCACACACTCACTCTCTGATTATGTCTGTGTGTCTCCATGTTACACAACACAAAGCCCCACGTACATGTCTCTCTCTATCCTCCACACACATAGACACAAAGAATCTCTTATCATTGCCTCAGTCTCTACACATACCACACACGCACATTGTCTCTCTCTCTCGCGCGCGCAAACATGCTCAACAAGGGTTTCCCCGTGAATAACTTACCGTCTATTCATCAACAGTCGTGGCAGTACGGCGAACACGAGACGTGAAAAAGAATAAATCTACACGTGCGTAGACCACCTAGTATGACTACTAGGACTAGAGCAAGTCGAAAGCGCGCCGCCTTCACCCCCTCCTTATCGGTGACGGGAAAACCTTTGTTTTACACAGTCGAGAAGTCATTGTGCTAAGGCCCCACATGCTGAGCCGTTGAATAGAATGTAGATCCTAGTTTACGGAAACAAGTATCGATAATACGTTTGTGATGATGGTACGTGTGCCATCTTGCAATATAGACCGTCCGATCTATATTTGACGGATAGAAATTAAACTAAAATATACCCGCACCTCTCTCCACATTTGCAGACAAGGCCTTCCCTCGTTCATCCTTATCTCCAACAACCTCATTGTTGAGCAATTAAAAAAGGAAGCCTCGGGAACAAACTGGCATGGTGGTCGCTGCCGGCGTCGTCCATCCCCATGCCTTCGCTCAGTCCGACCACCAATCACCACCACGCCCCACTCCTCTTCACCTTATCTCCCTTTTCTAGAGATATCATTAGTTTTTACACATGGGATTACTCCCTCATGGGTCAATCACAACAAGTGTTTTATAAAAAAATGCATCTTGATGTTCCGTGCAATGCATGGACATCTTGCTAGTACTCCTACAGAAGACTAAGTTGGTGATGATGGTGTGTCTGCCATCCGTCATTTCTGACCATTAGATCTACATCTAACGACTGCGAGGTAAGTTGTTCCCTTTTCTCACCAACATCCCACTTCTCTACCAATTTGCAGGAAAAACCCATAATTAGTATCTTAAAACCAACCACATCCCTCCCTCACCTCACCAAAACAGCCCAAGGAATATATTCTGATTGAAACATAATATATCTCTAGTGATATATGTATATCAAAATTAGAGTGTTTTGTATCAAGTTTGTGAATATGTATTATTCCAAATTATGATCCGTTGCAATGCACGTGAACATTGCTAGTATTTCCAACCATGCAAAAAAATGCTAGTATTTCCATAGTTTCGAGTTTTCCATCAAGATATTAGTCACTCATGGTTGATATTTAGTTTCAATCACGTACACATAGGCACTATGTAACTAGCCTTGCTTATTGGCTTCCAAAGCTTAACTTTCACTCCTACTTACAGTATGTAGAGTATTTAACAAAAAACTACCACTTTCAACCAGCCCTAGGAAGAAACTATTGTACAAAAAATAGCAAAAACATACCCAAAATTTCTTAATCCGCGCCAAAAACTACTACCTAGCGCCGATTAGGCTCATTTAAACCCGTTCATGACAGGATTGGCCCACATGTCCGTGCTGACGAGGCATCTTAAACCAACACATTTTGTTTGACTGTTGACACGAGGGACCCACATTTGACCTTCTATCCTGTTATTCCCCCTCAAATCATTATTTTTCCTGAACATTACTTCAAACAATACTGATGCGTGTTCATCGGTGGCGCCGGTGATGAGCAAGTTGGCTGCCGCTCCGCTGGACGGGCCGGACGCCGCGCTGGCCACCGCACGGGTTGGCAGGCTGGCCCGAGCATAACTCACGCGTGAGCAAGCCGCCGCGCTGGCCTTCGCTCAAGCCAGATGGCTGGCCTTAGCGCGGCGCGCCGAGCAAGCTGCCGCACCGCCGTGCCAATCTAGCTAGCAAACCTTGCAGACAAGCAGCTGATGCATCCAGCAGGGTGTGTGCTATCTTGGCTAGCTAGCGGCCACGAGCGCCGGACGGAGCTAGCATCCGGGCTACCGCAAGATTGGCTCCGCAGCGCCGGCGGTTTTGACCTCGCCTTCTGCCGGAGACGGTAGCTGCGTCCCACGGCCGAGGATGACTAGGTGGATGGGCCGGAGGTAGGAGGTCACTCAGGGATTTTTGTGCAGACTGACATGTAGGTCCCACAAGTCATAACGCCTAACTTTCCGGTCGAATAGAAGGCGTTGACTTAAGGGGCGACATGGGTTGAAACGTGCCTATAACGGCACTTTGTAGAGTACTCGTTTCTTGGTAGGGCTGGTTGGTAAGGGCATGTACAATGGTTGATAAGGTAGTCTTATCTTAAGTCTGGCACGTATGCAAGTGGTAGTAGTTTCTTGGCATTATTACTGGTTTCTTGGCATTATTAGTGGTTTCTTGTAAGGAACAATGTACTAGGGACAAAAGGCAATACTAGGTTGCATTGTACTCCAACAAGTACTACTAGTGGTCGCGGTAGTGTATACCTCGTTTTGTGGGTTCGATCCTGGCCGAACGCACGGTGGCCTTTTTTTAATAGTAACTTCGCCGCGAGCCAATATTGTACACTGGTAGTTTGAGTTTTGAAGTCGAACGGACGTGTCGCACCACAATCTGGGTGCACTGGATAGCCCAGCCACGTGAACGGGTTTTCCTTCCCATCATCTCGTGGCTCGCGTGCTCGCCCTAGCCGCACCTCGCTTGCAGCTTCCTCATCAGCTAGTAGCATATTTAAACTAGCGCCTCCCAATTAAGCCCGAGGAGCCAGAAAAGTCTGGTGCAGCATTGGGAACTGTGCAATATGGCTCTGTACGTAAAGTGCTGCTATTCTACTACTGTGTAGCTTGTGGCGCTGCACGCATGGACTTCACTCCATTATCGACTCTATAAAAGAAATTCATCTTGATGCGATCTTTTTTGTTTTGAAACGGAGGCAAGAGCTTTGCCTCATCTCATTCATAAAGAAGGAACTACTAACAAAGTTCAACGAGATCCATTACACCTCCACAAATGGAAGCGAAAAGCCTAGTCTCACTGTATCAAATAACTCAAATGTTCTGCCCCCACAACAACCGTCGCTGATAAACAGGCTGCTAGTGTGTGCGTGAGAGGAGCGGCTGAGTAGGCCAGCTACACGCTTGAATAGAGCACCGAGAGTACCCACTACGTAGGTGTACTTTCCCTGCATTGATAGTACAGCGATGGTTCTAGAGAACAGTAGTACCCTCTACTTCCAACTATAGCTCCTTGGCCCTGAGATTAAAGATTTCAAAACTGGTGCACTGTACTAGAAGTACAGTACATCGCACTACTAGTTGAGAAAGTAGTACTGGTACTACTACAGTACGAGTACGTAGTAAATAATAGCCTCACCCCTTCGCTAAGGAACGATCGAGGAGCTACAGTTGGAAGGGACGAGGCCCTGCGGTTACTACGCTCTTATCTCCTCCTCGCCAGTTCCCCTCCCCCCGAAGAGAAGGCAGTTCATCACTGCTCCCATGGATTCGCCAGGAGGTTCTCCTCCTCGTCGGGGCTGGGAGACCTTGGACGATGATCCTCTAGGAGAAATCACACGCCACTCCGACGTCCTCACCACCGCAGGACTCGGTGCTTCCTGCACCAACTTTTTCAAGATGGTGCTTAAACAAGCTTGGGAAAAGGCCATGCTTGTTGGTCTTCCATGCGTCCTCGAGGAGAAGGTTCTTCTATGGGACAATCCTTCGAACAGTCCACCATTCCCTGACCATGGTTGCACGTTGACTCCGCTAGAGTTGCCGACGTTGAGAGGTAGTCGGATTTTGTCCGATGAGCAGGTCAGTCATGGAGTTTGATCATGTAGTACTTAGTTATTCCATTTCCATCCCGTAATTTCTCCGCTGCCCACCGTCTTATATATAGGTCTGGGTCGGTTCCAACGAAGATTGGCTTGCGTACCTCCGGTTGGATACCACCATCATTTTGCACAACATCCACAGCAGTGCGGCCGTTCCCGTAGACCCCTTCTCCACCATTGGGATCGGCCTTCCGGACTGGCTGGGCTTGAATACGTATGATGAGGCCTACATGAGATTGAAGAAGATAGCAATTGCGGGCCCGCCGACAAAGCAACGCGGCTACGACGATTACTATCCCGTCGCGGTGTTCGACATAAGGATTGCCATCAATACAAGAGGCAGTAACGGCAGACAAGGCAGGGGCTGGCGCATGTTGGCCGCGGCAGATTTGTACCCCTACACGTTCGAAGACGCCATGTTCCATCTAGGCCACATCTTTGCGGTGACAAGCCAGGGGACTTGTTTCATCTGGTTGCCATCCTACGGTACGGGAGATTACAAACGGAATGCACAAACCATCATTTGCATCCCTAATGGTACTCCATTATTTTGCAAGGACCAGTCATCCCCCGATCAAAATAAGATCGCCGATCCTGGATGTGCATTGCATCCGCGATTCGGTCTAACTTGGAACGTTGTAGCTGACTTTGGCATATTGGGATCAACTATATTAGCAGTCGTTACCCATGGTACCACTGATGTGCAACATGGTCACACAATCTACCACGATCGAGCCGTCACCATCTACCCATGTATTCCATTTAGTATTATATTTTTTTAACCCTCTCGCCTTCTCTTTCATTGTTGTACTACTTACTAGTACTAGTAGGAGTACTTTTTACCCTGGAGGACGCGTATATCTAGCTAGGCCCTTGAAGACTTGAACCCCACTAGCTCCCACCATTTTTGTTTTTCCATGTCTTACTATCTCATCCATGTAGCCAAGAGTGGCTATATATAGTAAGCCGGTTATTTTACTTCCTCTATACGGGAGTAGTACTATTTGCTGCACAGTATTACTGACCGCCATATTTGAGCACAACATTATTATGCATCGACCTTGACTATGTACGTCACCATGTGTCCAGATTTGAGATGCCGCGTGTACCAGATGAACGGCACCGAGTTCGACCCCCGTGATGCTACGTGGGTGCTGAGGAACACTCTTGGAGAGTACTCGCTTTTCATTGGGGACAGCTACCCCATTGTGAAGCGGATGCCACCTTCCGTGCACGACACGAAAGGTCCTTCGTTCATGAAGCACAGTTGTGTCTTCAGTGCGCACCACCGGATGAGCGACATGCTGGGACACGCTATCCCTGATTTATGCCGCTTCAGCTTGGATGAGTCTCCATCGTGTGGAACCGGACTAGAAAGTTGCGACAATGATTCCCGTTGCCCACCGCTATGGATCGTGCCATCCATGAAGAACACCTGGGACTGGAACCTGGAGGAGGACATGTAGCCCATCTATAACGTGTAAGTGGAGTATGGTAAATTGTGAACGGTAGCGCTGTGAATATATGTAGACTAGTCGTGCACAAATATATCACATGAATTGGAGATGAACTTGTGTGGCATACTGGCATTTGTCCTTTAGAATTTATTACTAGTAAATGTGTTATGTGTACGTGCAACTTGTGTGGTTGTTGCACGGGCTCCAACACGCTCTTTGAGAAAAACAGTGTGGCACAGCTTTGGATATAGGTGACGTGGCGGCATCATACAGTAGCATTGTTCGCTATAGTTGTAGTATACTCCTACTAGGACGACAACTCCTATAAAACCTTGCACTTGGCTCTTTTCCTCTTCGAGAGGTTCAACAGTTCGTACTCGTGTGAACCTTGCACTTGGCTCTTCGCCTCTTCAGAAGGTCCAACAATGATGATACTACAGTACAATATGCTTCTGGCAATCTGACACCGATTGAACTGCTGCACGTCCACCGTGAGGGCGAGGGAGAGGGAGAGGGCACTGTAGTCAAAAACCTCTTCTCGTCCTGCGAGCCATCGCGTGCGTGGGCGAGGGAGAGGCGTAGTAAGCAAGCTTCTCCTCTTTCGGCGAGTTGACGGGACACATCAAAGCAGTACTAGTACTAGTACTAGTCCATACCGCGTCCTTTCCGGTTAATATGGCTTAATTTGAAACGAGAAAATACACTGGCGGTCAACGTATGTAACAATACGCTCTTTACGGTCAATATATAGTTTTGCGGTGATTATACGATCACTAGCTCATCGTAGAGCACCGTATTGCACCCTACTGACCGGCCACATAGTCGACGTGGTACTTTGTTGACTGGTTAAATTGTCACCCGGTTTCTGGGTCCCACCTGTCAGTTGGCAGAGCAAAGAAATCAGTTAAACAAACTTTACACAGGCGCGACATGAGTCCAACCCTTGTGCGCGAACCACCCTGGCTGTGTATGTGAGTGCATGCACGTGTACTCTGTACATCGACTAAAAAACAAAGACTGTACATCTACACTTCCAATACATTTAGCCTTTAATCTAAATCAATATTGATTGACTAATGCACCAACTTGTGCTCTAGCTATAGGCTACATGTCTATCCTTAATTACAGCATGCAACAACCTTCATTTAATCTTCCTCTCTCAATGGTCGCATGCACACATAAGTCTGCTACTTTTGGGCGTTAATTATGCCCTGATCAATGTGTAAATCTCTAAATGTACAGTCTTTCACGAGCGTAGGGTGTAGGTTCAGCACTTGAGCATGAGCGTGTGTGTTGCGTCGTGTGCTATGTGCCGCATGGGTGCGTGCGTCCATGTGTACGTGTGAGTGTTGCATGTTGCATGCATGCATGAGGCTTTTACTCCCTCCCATTGACATGTTCATATTTCAAGCTTCATTAAAATGTTGCATGCAAGAATTAAGAGATAAACTCACCAATGCGTGTAAAAGTTCTGGTCATTTGTTCCTCACGCATGCATTCCAATTAATACGTTCATAAACACAATTTTCTTGAGGAAAACGATCCCATTATTGAGTACTTTCGGAAAAAAAATCTTCGGGCACTCATCATTTACTACTACATTGGTTGATGATTTTTTATTGACCTGTGTATAAACCTCCGTCCTGGTTTAATGGTCCACTTCGTACTTAGTGTAAAATTTTGACCGTAAATTTAACTAGCAAAGTGTCAATGCATGTCATAAAAAAACTACACCATTAAAAACTATGTTCAAATACGAATCCAGTGATATGATTTTTGGTGAAATGGATTATCATTTTATTAGTTAAATACTCCCTCCATCTAGGTGTATAAGTCACTTTACGGAAACCGAATAATCCCAAAACACTTAGGCACGGTGCATTAACTCCCACCTTGTTTCTTGACATATCAACCAATAAGATATGTGGGCGTGCATATTTTCTATGACTCGAGACTAGCAAACAGGACATGCAGTGGTTAGTTCATTGCATGCAATGCTATTAATTACTCCCTCTGTTCCCAAATATTTGTCTTTCTAGAGGTTTCAACAAGTGACTACGTACGGAGCAAAATGAGTGAATCTACACTCTAAAATATGTCTACATACATTCGTATGTTGTATTCCATTTGAATGTCTAAAAAGACTTACTCGCTTCGTCTATGTGTGTAAGTCATCTTCTGAAAACCAAATAATCCCAAAACACTTAGGCACGGTACATTAACTCCTTCCTCGTTTCTTGTTTCATGACATATCAACCAATAAGAGATGTGGGTCGTGCATGCTTTCAATGGCTTGAGAATTTCAAACATGACATGCAGTGGTTAATTCATTGCATGCAATGCTATTAACTAGCAAAAAAACATTAAGTTCTCTCGTTTTCCCCTCCACCTTGGTCGCGATGCACAACCTAAGATGACTTACACACCTAGACGGAGGGAGTATATTTAGGAACAGAGGGAGTAGCAAATAAACATTAAGTTCTCTTGTTTTTTCCTCCTTGGTCACGGTGCACAACCAAAGATGACTTATTCACCTGGATGGAGGGAGTAGATGGTCAAAGTTTGACACAAAATTAATGCATTGGTAAACACAATTTTTTGAGGAAAACAAGTGCATTAATTGAATGTTTTTGCAAACTACATAAATTATTCCACCACTCATCATCTACCTTGGTTGATGAGATTTTTGAATTGAGCCCTATAAACCGGAAAGGAGGTGCCTTGGCCAATGTTTCATCTTGTTGGACAGGAGCGTACAGGCATAGGGATACTGTAGATAGGAAGTCTTCATGATCCATTATTCCCCATCTCGGTCAGAGAGAACTATTCAACTAGTCTTCACAGTGAAGTGACAATACACGCTGTAGTAGATGGGACACTTAATTAATAAGTTGAACCAGCGTGTTGGTGTTACTAAATCAGCCTTACCCGGTACTGCCATCATGTTTGCCAGTGGAGCATGCTTTCACAAATACACCTACGCACCTCTCTCCTCCATTAACTGACATATGGGCCCTCTTGAGGTAGACCCACATGTCATCGGTGTAACTATTTACACTCCGAAGGATGGTATATCCTGGTAGTAGTATTAGTAGAATTGAGATTTAATGCACTTTCTCCCCCGTCTTTCACTCTTCTTCCTCCTCTCTTCTTCTTCCTCCTCTCTTCCCCATCGTCGGCCGCACACCATTTCCCCCCGCTCACTGCTCACCCGCCCGCGCCATCTTCCTTGGTAGCTCGCGCGTACCATATCCCCCCACTCACTGCTCGGCCACACATGCCATCTTCTTCGCTCGCCCGCCCGAATCCACTTCCCCGCTGGCTCGCAGGCACCGAAAACCCCAATCACCCAGGGCCCTAAAAAAACCTATGGCAGAACCGACTGACACGCAGAGCCGCGATTGGAATTCCCTCCCCGATGTTCTCTTGGAGCAGATCTGTAATCGTATGCACCGGGTCAGCACCGTCCGTCTGGCCGCATGCTCGGTGTCTTTGTACCATCTACTTGTCTACAACTGGCCGGCTCTTTTGAAGACACCCTGCTTGCTGATGCTCGATCCTCGCAGGTGGCCCAGACACCGACTTGACGATCCTACAGAGGTTGCCATGGTGCCCCTTGACATGCTACCACTACCCGTCCACCTGTCCTTCATGCGCGGCCACTACTGGGCGGGCATGAAGGCCAACTGGATTGTCCTCATCCACGAATCCGGTAGTCTGTGGCGTCTCATGGATATCTACACCCAGCGAGAGATCACCCTTCCATCGTTGGATACCACCGCCATCGAGCCTCACGGCCCGCCGGACACTCCTGCCTACTACGCACGAGACACGTCGAGCTTTTGGCTCGACCTCTGTGTGCTGAAGGTTGTAATCTGCGAAGTGCTCACACCATCAGAAGACTACATGGATTACAAGCTCATTGCCTTGTTAAGCATGGGATTAGTCTATCTGGAATCCGGTCGCCATACATGGTTATGGCTCATCGTCAATCCTCTTCAGCCAACATTTCTGTCTGATGCTATAGTGCACGATGGCATCGTTTACACGGTCGACGCACAGATTGGCTGCCTATACTGGTGGAATCTATCGTCGTGTAATTGTTCTATCTCATCTCATCTTTACCTTATGAATACGGCTGCCTGTTCATTGTTACAAATTTAGAATAGATAGTATGTCTATAACCACATCATTGCTATATGTTCCTCTCATTTCCTAGATTTTTATGACCACACATGTTATTGTTAGAGTTGATGAGAACAATTGGCATCTAATGATTGTTAGAATAGATATTATGAGTATAACTCATGATTGCTATATGTTACTCTCATTTCCAAGATTTTTTTTAACAACGCATGTTATTGCTTGGAGTTGATATGAGAACAGTAGTAAGTGCTATGGTAGAATATGAGTAGGCCATGTCATAGTTGTTTTCCTCTCATTGTTAATGATGTTTGAACCATGACATATTGCTAGAATATGAAAGCCATTGGCTTATTTTTTTTAACTTGGGGTATGATTATGACCACGACATTGCAGTTCTCTCTCTATGATATGTGTCACTGTTATAATAATCTTAATTCCACACATACTCTGAACATTATTGTTTATTTTTTGTCCTTTTGGTCTCCAATTTGAATTGTTGCAGCAGACGCAAATGCGCTGGCCTTCATGATTCCAGGACCTGGAATCATACCAGTCGATGGGTGGTGGTTTATCGCTCGTTCAGCTGATGGCGGTCATTTGATGCTCATTCGCACGTACCAAATTGACCAAACCATTACATCAAACCACATGCAGTACAATGCCTGGGGCGTTTGTGACATTGATGGCTATGGCTGCTTCGTATTCGAGAAAGATCCTAGCTCCGTTGGGCCAGGCGTATTCAACTGGAGGCGGGTTTACAGCCTCGGCAACCACTCCATGTTCCTCGGGCTCAATTATCCGATCATCCAACCAATCATTGATCATATCACCAGTGATGATTACCATGCTATGCAACTTCCATTCGCCAGGGGGAACTGTGTTTACACATCATACCATGGGTTTCATGAATCACCATATCCAGAGATTCGTCGACACAGCTTGTTGCCAGATAATCTTCAGTGTGTGAAAGGCATCAAGCTTCCATGCGATGGATGGCTTTTGCAAACCCGACATGCGGCGATGTGGTTCATGCCAGCAGCAAATATGCACAACTTGATTTGTACTGATATCTAGACTGAGCCATGTATCCTGCTGCTGTAGCATGACCCTCTTTTGTTGGATATTATGTATTGTTGTTAGTTTGAAGCACTCCTCTGGTTTGAAGGATAGATACCTTTCTGGGATCAAGTGCATCCTAACTCACCTGCGCGTGAGGTGACACAAGAATCCCGGCGGCGTGTTCGGGTATTGTGGACTTCAGATTTGGAGTACCACTTATCTGTCGAAATCTTTCATCATTCACTTAAAAGAGTCGATTGTTCATACATTGAGTACCATATAACTGGAATTAACCGATGCAAGTCCAGGAAGGATTGGCCGATGCTGCCGGCTGGCGTCAAGTTCGATCCCACGGATCAGGAGCTGATCGAGCACCTTGAGGCCAAAGTCAGTGCTGACAGCGCGAGATCTCACCCTCTCATCGATTTGTTCATACCAACCATCGACAGCGAGCACGGCATATGCTACACCCATCCTGAGAAACTTCCAGGTAAGACACCGATCGGCCGTCTACTTGCACAAACATATTCCTTTGTTTATAGCTCTATTTTTCTTTTTAGACGCAGACCTAGTGAAGCAATTACAATCTGACAGTTAATAAAAAGTGAAACAAGTGACTGCAACATGCCAAAGATGTTATGAAAATGCCAACTATGTACACTAAAACCTGTATTCGACAATACTTCAGGTATCACACTGAGTGGCCTAAGCAAGCATTTCTTCTAGCGCAATTCCAGGGCATTCAAAAGGGGCACGTGGACGCGTCGAAAGATACAGTCGGAGTGCGGCATGCACGCGATGTGGCACAAGACCGACAATACCTTGCCGGTGATGGTGAACGGCCGGCAGACGGGCAGCAAAAAGGTTCTAGTGCTACACACCAACAAGAACTTCGACCAGCATAGGACCAACTGGGTGATGCACCAGTACCACCTCGGGGACCTGGAGCAAGAGAAGGAGCGGGAGCTGGTCCTCTGCAAGATTTTCTACCAGACGAACACTAGGGCCAGGACTAAAAAGATTATAAGTTAGTTTGGTATTGGTACTTGTACTACCTTGTCGTCCGCAAGTTGGTATTGTTGTTAACGATCTTTCGGTATGAACATGGCATTTGCTTCCAACCATCACGCCGAGGTTCGACGCAGATATAAAGCTGAATCATTTGTTTCCAAACAAATTTTCAGGCACCTGATTTTTATTTGATGGGTAGCATAAGCACATGCGGTTCGAATTCCCAGTTCTCCAAATTTTTCGAAACAAGTGCATGCACTTATTATCACGATGAAAAAACAATATACCTGCTGGATCCCAGTTATTAGTGTGTACTTGCAGAATTCTCTCGTTTATTGAGCAGGTATATTTTTTTTTCAGGTCGAGCAAGTTTCAACTGGGCTGTAGACTGCCCAGGCTTGGTTTTGTTTTTAACAGGCCCAGCCCATGACAACAACGGGGCACAAAGATCCAGCAGGTATCTACTGGCCTCTAGACCGCCAGCGTTAGTTATATTTTATCTTACAACATACGCAGGCAGTTTTTTTACTGAATCAAACACACATCCCAGTTCTATTTTCCTCTTGAAACGCCATGTCCTACTTCCGTTTTCTAATCTCTACCTATAGTTTTACTAGTTCATATACACATATCATTATATTGAAAATACATAAAGTTCCCTTTTCATATTTACATCCTTATTTTTGTTGTTGTTTTCCCACCCAGCGCTGATTTTTTTACCACTGGTTTTCCCTTAAACCAACTCAATTGTCCCACGTCTTATTTTCTTACAAAAACAAAATGATTTTTTTGGCAAATCAATAAGTTCTTAAAAAATAAATGTTTATCATTTCGGGATTATGATAATCCCCAAGTGTAGGGAATCATCGTAGCAATTTCCAAAGGTGGAAGTGATAAGTATGGAGTGTCGAACCCACAAGGAGCTAAAGGTAAGATCAATATTCTCTCAAGCCCTATCTGCCACTGATACGACTCTACGTACACCGAACATTTGCTTCCAACTAGAAACGAGAAATAAAACTACGTTGTGGGTATGAAGAGGATAACTTTGCATGATATCGGAGAGCTAAAACATAAAAGTAGGTGATGTTATCATAAAGTTAGAATATATTACTAAATATTATAAATAGCGAGTGTGGAATAATGATGGATCGGTGCGCGGAATTGTCCTAGGAAATTGTTAACAAGACCGATAGTCGTCATTGCAATTTCATATGAGGGAGAGGCATAAGCTAACATACTTTCTCTACTTGGATCATATGCACTTATGATTGGAACTCTAGCAAACATCCGCAACTACTAAAGATCATTAAGGTAAAACCCAACCATAGCATTGAAGCATCAAGTCCTCTTTATTCCCATACGCAACAACCCCCTTACTCGGGTTTGTGTTTCAGTCACTCACCAACCCACTATAAGCGAATCATGAACGTATTGCAACACCCTACAGCGGGAATCCCTCACGCTTGCGCGACACGGAGGGCACCATAGGACAGCACCAAAATAAAACGTACAACTCGTACCAATCTAGATCATCAATCAACCCAAAGACAAAGGATATCTACTCAAAACATCATAGGATGGCAACACATCATTGGATCATAATATGTGGCATAAAGCACCATGTTCAAGTAGGGATTATAGCGGGGTGCGGGAGAGTGGACCGCGCAAAAGAGATGAGGATGGTGATGGTGATGTTGATGAAGACGATCACCGCGGCGATGATTCCCCTCTCGATGGCACTCCGGTGCCACCAAGAGAGAGGAGGAGAGGTTCTCCCCCTTGTGCTTCCTCCTCCATGGCCTCCCCCCTGGATGGGGAGAGGGTCTCCCTCTGGTCCTTGGCCTTCATGGCGATGATGGCCTCTCTGGGATCCTCCTCCATGGCCACCGGTGATGATGGCCCCCTCCGGCTGGGTGCCGGAGAGGGCCTAGATTGATTTCTCGTGGCTACAGAGGCTTGCGGCAGCGGAACTTCCGATCTAGGTTTCTTTCAGGAAGTTTGGGTATATATGTGAGGTGTTGGCGTCGAGAACAAGTCAGGGGGGTCTCTGGGCTGTCCACGAGGCAGGGAGGCATGCCCGGGGGGGTGGGCGCGCCCCCCACCCTCGTGGGCAGCCCGAGACTCTTCTGGCCCAACTCTTTGACTCCGTGGCCTTCTTCTGGTCCAAAAATAAGCTCCGTCAAGTTTTAGGTCAATTGGACTCCATTTGGTTTTCCTTTTCTGTGATACTCTAAAACAAGGAGAAAACAGAAACTGGCACTGGGCTCTAGGTTAATAGGTTAGTCCCAAAAATCATATAAAATAGCATATAAATGCATATAAAACATCCAAGGTTGATAATATAATAGCATGAAGACTTAATAAATTATAGATATGTTGGAGACGTATCATATTACAACAGTTCGGACTCCACCTAAATATGCAAAATAAGGTTGAACTTTTTTACCGTGGTCCTGGGCAGAAAATGGGTTGTAATAAATTACTTAAGAATTAGAAAATGGGCTACAAATTATTAAAAAAATAGCAAATGGGCTCTATGTTGTCTGCCACAGATTTGGAGGCTGACTTGTGGTCCTACTAAGTTCATGCGTACACAAGGTTTCTCAAAGAAAGAAACTTAGTCAACAATCGACTCTACCGGCGTCAGACCGTTAGATGTCAATCTAACGGCAATCGTGCTTCTTCAGTCTCTGATCTTCCTGCTCCAGCCGCCCAAACCAGCGCCGGCGGAACCGCCTGCTCCCGCCTCCCATGATCGGTTGTGCTGCCGAGCAGGCCTCACGGCCCCACCATACTCGCATCCCTGGCCTGGCTATCCCTCTACTCACCCACACCTCCTGTTATTTTTCGGCGACGGCAACCGAACCAGTCAACCCTCGTACTCCCCACCGCGTGGGCAGCCACTGTCGTGTCTTCCCCGGCTCTGTGTCGTTCCCTTCGTAGGCCTCGCTCATAACCACAAGTATAGGGGATCAATTGTAGCCTCTTTCGATAAGTATGAGTGTCGAACCCAACGAGGAGCTAAAGGTAGAACAAATATTCCCTCAAGTTCTATCGACCACCGATACAACTCTACGCACGCTTGACGTTCGCTTTACCTAGAACAAGTATAAAACTAGAAGTACTTTGTAGGTGTTTTCAGATAGGTTTGCAAGATAGTAAAGAGCACGTAAATAAAAAGTAGGGGCTGTTTAGATAAAGACACAACTATATTAGTTTTAGTAAAGAGCTTTTTGTCACGAGAAAGTTATTTGTCCCTAGGCAATCGATAACTAGACTGGTAATCGTTATTGCAATTTTATATGAGGGAGAGGCATAAGCTAACATACTTTCTCTACTTGGATCATATGCACTTATGATTGGAACTCTAGCAAGCGTCCGCAACTACTAAAGATCATTAAGGTAAAACCCAACCATAGCATTAAAGTATCAAGTCCTCTTTATTCCCATACGCAATTACTCGGTGCTTCTGTCACTCACGCCACCCACCATAAGCAAATTATGAACATATTGCAAACCCTACAGCGGGGATCCCTCACGCTTGCACGACACGGAGAGCACCATAGGACAGCACCAATAATAAAACATGCAACTCAAACCAATCACGATCATCAATTTACCCATAGGACAAAACGGATCTACTCAAACATCATAGGATAGCCATACATCATTGGGAAATAATATATAGCATTGAGCACCATGTTTAAGTAGAGATTACAACAGGTAAAAGAGGGGTTACACCGCTGCATAGAGGGGGGAGAGTTGGTGATGATGGCAGTGAAGTTGTTGGTGAAGATTGCGGTGATGATGATGGCCCCCGGTGGCACTCCGGCGCCACCGGAAGCGAGGGGGAGAGAGCCCCCTCCTTCTTCTTCTTCCTTGACCTCCTCCCTAGATGGGAGAAAGGTTTCCCCTCTGGTCCTTGGTCTCCATGGCATGGGAGGGGCGAGAGCCCCTCCGAGATTGGATCTGTCTCTCTGTCTCTCTCTGTTTCTGCGTTCTCGGATTCTGCCCTTTCACTGTTTCTTATATATCCGGAGATCTGTAACTCCGATTGGATTGAAACCTTCGCCCAGATTTTTCTCCAAAAATTAGCTTTCTTGGGGCCAAGGAAGAGCAGCAACCGCCTTACGGGGGGGCCCACGAGGGTCAGGGGCGCGCCCAGGGGGGCAGGCGCGCCCCCTGCCTCGTGGCCCCCTCGGGCACCTTCTCGCGTTGATTCTTCTTCCCATATTTCACAAATATTCCAAAAATATTCTCCTCCGTTTTTATTCCATTTGGACTCTGTTTGGTATGGGGTTTCTGCGAAACATAAAACATGCAACAAACAGGAACTGGCACTGGGCACTGGATCAATATGTTAGTCCCAAAAATAGTATAAAAGGTTGCCAAAAGTATATGAAAGTTGTAGAATATTGGCATGGAACAATCAAAAATTATAGATACGATGGAGACGTATCAGCATCCCCAAGCTTAATTCCTGCTCGTCCTTGAGTAGGTAAATGATAAAAAAGATAATTTTTGATGTGGAATTCTACCTAGCATAATCTTGGTCACATAATCTAATCATGGCATGAATATTAAGACACGAGTGATTCAAAGCAATAGTCTATCATTTGACATTAAGACAATAATACTTCAAGCATACTAACCAAGCAATTATGTCTTATCAAAATAAGATAGCCAAAGAAAGCTCATCCCTACAAAATCATATAGTCTGGCTATGCTCCATCTTCACCACACAAAGCATTCAAATCATACACAACCCCGATGACAAGCCGAGCAATTGGTTCATACTTTTTAACGCGCTTCAGCCTTTTCAACCCTCACGCAATACATGAGTGCAAGCCATGGACATAGCACTATGGGTGGAATAGAATATGATGATGGAGGTTTGTGTGAGAAGACAAAAAAGGAGAAAGTCTCACATCGATGCGGCTAATCAACAGGCTATGGAGATGCCCATCAATTGATGTTGATGTGAGGAGTAGGGATTGCCATGCAACTGATGCACTAGAGCTATAAGTATATGAAAGCTCAAACTGAAACTAAGTGGGTGTGCATCCAACTTGCTTGCTCATGAAGACCTAGGGCATTTGAGGAAGCCCATCGTTGGAATATACAAGCCAAGTTCTATAATGAAAATTCCCACTAGTATATGAAAGTGATAACTCAAGAGACTCTCTATATGAAGAGCATGGTGCTACTCTGAAGCACAAGTGTGGTAAAAGGATAGTAACATTGTCCCTTCTCTCTTTTTCTCTCATTTTTTTGGGGGCCTTCTCTTTTTTTGGCCTTTCTCTTTTTTTTCTTTTTTTTTCTTTTTTCGTCCGGAGTCTCATCCTGACTTGTGGGGGAATCATAGTCTCCATCATCCTTTCCTCACTGGGACAATGCTCTAATAATTATGATCATCACACTTTTATTTACTTACAACTCGATACTAGAACAAAGATATGACTCTATATGAATGCCTCCGGCAGTGTACCGGGATGTGCAATGATCTAGCGTAGCAATGACATCAAAAAACGGACAAGCCATGAAAACATCATGCTAGCTATCTTACGATCATGCAAAGCAACATGACAATAAATGCTCAAGTCATGTATATGATGATGACGGAAGTTGCATGGCAATATATCTCGGAATGGCTATGGAAATGCCATGATAGGTAGGTATGGTGGCTGTTTTGAGGAAGATATAAGGAGGTTTATGTGTGATAGAGCATATCGTATCACGGGGTTTGGATGCACCGGCGAAGTTTGCACCAACTCTCGAGGTGAGAAAGGGCAATGCACGGTACCGAAGAGGCTAGCAATGATGGAAGGGTGAGAGTGCGTATAATCCATGGACTCACATTAGTCATAAAGAAATCATATACTTATTGCAAAAGTTTATTCGCCCTTGAAGCAAAGTACTACTACGCATGCCCCTAGGGGCATAGATTGGTAGGAAAAGACCATCGCTCGTCCCCGACCGCCACTCATAAGGAAGACAATCAATAAATACCTCATGCTCCAACTTCGTTACATAACGGTTCACCATACGTGCATGCTACGGGACTTGCAAACCTCAACACAAGTATTTCTCAATTTCACAATTACTCAACTAGCACGACTCTAATATCACCACCTTTATATCGCAAAACTATTGCAAGGAATCAAACATATCATATTCAGTGATCTACAAGTTTTATGTAGGATTTTATGACTAACCATGTGAATGACCAATTCCTGTCATCTCTCTAAATAGGTATAAGTGAAGCAAGAGAGTTTAATTCTTTCTACAAAAGATATGCCCACGCTCTAACAAATATAAGTGAAGCAAAAGAGCATTCTACAAATGGCGGTTTTCTATGTGAAGAGAAACAGGCAATCCAAACTTCAAATGATATAAGTGAAGCACATGAAGCATTCTATAAAGCCATACTCAAAAGATATAAGTGAAGTGCAATGCGCATTCTATAAATAAACCATGGACTATCTCATACTAGCATGGTTCATAAAAGAAATGTGAAAACTAAATGCAAAAGACGCTCCAAGATTTGCACATATCACATGAACGAAACGAATCCGAAAACATACCGATACTTGTTGAAGAAAGAGGGGATGCCTTCCGGGGCATCCCCAAGCTTAGACGCTTGAGTCTCCTTGAATATTTAATTGGGGTGCCTTGGGCATCCCCAAGCTTGAGCTCTTGCCTCTCCTCCTTTTCCTCATATCGAGACCTTCTCGATCATCGAACACTTCATCCACACAAAACTTCAACAGAAAACTCGGTAAGATCCGTTAGTATAATAGAGCAAATCACTACTCTAAGTACTGTTGCAAACCAATTCATATTTTGTTTTTGCATTATAGCTACTGTAATATAACTTTTCCATGGCTTAAACCACTGATAGGAATTGATAGTTTCATCAAAACAAGCAAACTATGCATCAAAAACAGAATCTGTCTAAAACAGAACAGTCTGTAACAATCTGAACATTAACCATACTTCTGGTACTTCAAAAATTCTGCAAAAATTAGGAACAATAAAAATATTGTATAGAAAGACAGTGCAAAAAGTTTCAGAACCGTTTGACGTTCCAGTAAAAAATGAAAAATCGCGCACTACAGCCAAAGTTTCTGTCCTGCACCGTACAAACCAACAAGCATTGTAAACATCCTAAAGGCAAACCTTGGCACATTATTTTTATAATACAATGGAATTGTACAAGGGGATAATTATTTTTATTGAAAAGTTTCTGTAATTAAGATTCACAAAGTTTCCGTGAGCATGAACAAAGTTCAAGGAGCTCTCCCACTTCAACAATGCTTGTCTCTCTCACTTTCACTTTCCTTTTTGAAAAAGTTTTGGGTTCCCCTCTTTATTTTTTTTGTTTTTAAACTATATGAAAGCACTCAACAGAAATAAATGACTCTCTAAAACTTCCGGGTTGTCTCCCTGGCAGCGCTTTCTTTAAAGCCATTAAGCTAGGCATATAGTGCTCAAGTAGTGAATCCACCCGGATCCCAAGGTATATCAAAGCCAATTTTAATTAACAATGATTTTTAATTTAGTAGTGAGCACAAAGTAACATATATCATGTAATGACGAAGTCTAACTCTCTTCCTATGCATCGGCATGTCATAAAAGAACAATTCATGCACACATAGTAAAGGCCAATGCATAGTATAAACAGTTTCTTGCAATTTTATCATGTTGGAAACATAGAGAGGTGGAGATATAGTTCCTCTCTCATAATAATTGCAAGTAGGAGCAGAAAGCACATGCATATTATATCTATCAAAATCATCATGTGTAGAAGTAAAACGCAACCCATCAATATAATCCTTAATAAGCACAAACTTCTCCGATATAGTGTAGTTTGGAGAATTCAAAAAGATAATAGGACTATCATGCGTGGGTGCAATAGCAACAATTTCATGTTTAACATAAGGAACTATAGCAAGTTCATCTCCATAAGCATAATTCATATTGGCATCTTGGCCACAAGCATAGCAAGCATCATCAAAAAGGGATATTTCAAGAGAATCAACGGGATCATAACAGTCATCATAGCAATCATCCTTCGGTAAGCACGAAGGGAAATTAAACAATGTATGAGTTGAAGAGTTACTCTCATTAGAAGGTGGGCACGGGTGATCAATCCGCTCTTCCTCCTTTTGTTCTTCGCTCTCCTCCTCATCTTTTTCATCCAATGAGCTCACAATGTCATTAATTTCTTCTTCCATAGACTCCTGCAAAATATTAGTCTCTTCTTGGACAGCGGAGACTTTCTCAATAAATGCATCAATATCGGCATTGTATTCATAATTCTCATAGCAATATTTAAGGATAGCTAAATTTTCAGGTCTATAAACAACATCATAAAGATTTTCACACTCTTTAAATACAGATTCAATTTCATAAGCACCCATAAAAGCAACAAATTCTTCTATTTGTTCCACATCATAGTAATCATATATACCTCTAGCATAAGAAGCCAAGGTTTCATTATCATTAAATTTGCATGAAAAGGGAAGGTGTGGAGACTTCATCCTAGAGCAACAAGTATAATCATATCTCAAGCATAGTTGCCTAGCATACCACTTCAACATATAAATTTGATCCCATAATAGTTTCCCTTTTTGAGTCAAGCGATAATCCCTAAAGTATTCACGTTGATCCAACGTGTCTCCCATTACCAAATTGAATGGGGTTTTCTCAGGATTATCAAAGTAGTACATAATATCTATCACATAACGAGCATCGAGGGTTTTAGGAGGTTCCCCATCTCCATGAGTAGCAAGTAAACCTAATTTTTTTGGTATTTCGTGTTCCATATCCATAACTAAAGATAGAGAACAACTAAGAACAGCAAATAAAAAATACTTAGTGATAAAGCAAACAAGCACACACGAGAATATTCACCCCACGCTATGACTCCCCGGCAACGGCGCCAGAAAAAGGTCTTGATAACCCACAAGTATAGGGGATCAATTGTAGCCTCTTTCGATAAGTAAGAGTGTCGAACCCAACGAGGAGCTAAAGGTAGAACAAATATTCCCTCAAGTTCTATCGACCACCGATACAACTCTACGCACGCTTGACGTTCGCTTTACCTAGAACAAGTATAAACTAGAAGTACTTTGTAGGTGTTTTCGGATAGGTTTGCAAGATAATAAAGAGCACGTAAATAAAAAGTAGGGGCTGTTTAGATAAAGACACAACTAAATTAGTTTTAGTAAAGAGCTTTTTGTCACGAGAAAGTTATTTGTCCCTAGGCAATCGATAACTAGACCGGTAATCGTTATTGCAATTTTATATGAGGGAGAGGCATAAGCTAACATACTTTCTCTACTTGGATCATATGCACTTATGATTGGAACTCTAGCAAGCGTCCGCAACTACTAAAGATCATTAAGGTAAAACCCAACCATAGCATTAAACTATCAAGTCCTCTTTATTCCCATACGCAAACAACCTACTTACTCGGGTATGTGCTTCTGTCACTCACGCCACCCACCATAAGCAAATTATGAACATATTGCAAACTCTACAGCGGGGATCCCTCACGCTTGCGCGACACGGAGAGCACCATAGGACAGCACCAATAATAAAACATGCAACTCAAACCAATCACGATCATCAATTAACCCATAGGACAAAACGGATCTACTAAACATCATAGGATAGCCATACATCATTGGGAAATAATATATAGCGTTGAGCACCATGTTTAAGTAGAGATTACAGCAGGTAAAAGAGGGGTTACACCGCTGCATAGAGGGGGGAAGAGTTGGTGATGATGGCGGTGAAGTTGTTGGTGAAGATTGCGGTGATGATGATGGCCCCCGGTGGCACTCCGGCGCCACCGGAAGCGAGGGGGAGAGAGCCCCCTCCTTCTTCTTCTTCCTTGACCTCCTCCCTAGATGGGATAAGGGTTTCCTCTCTGGTCCTTGGTCTCCATGGCATGGGAGGGGCGAGAGCCCCTCCGAGATTGGATCTGTCTCTCTCTGTTTCTGCGTTCTCGGATTCTACCCTTTCACCGTTTCTTATATATCCGGAGATCCGTAACTCCGACTGGATTGAAACCTTTGCCCAGATTTTTCTCCGAAAATTAGCTTTCTTGCGGCCAAAGAAGAGCAGCAACCGCCTTACAGGGGGCCCACGAGGGTCAGGGGCGCGCGCCCCTGCCTCGTGGCCCCCTCGGGCACCTTCCCGCGTTGATTCTTCTTCCCATATTTCACAAATATTCCAAAAATATTCTCTGTCCATTTTTATTCCGTTTGGACTCCATTTGGTATGGGGTTTCTGCGAAACATAAAACATGCAACAAACAGGAACTCACACTGGGCACTGGATCAATATGTTAGTCCCAAAAATAGTATAAAAAGTTGCCAAAAGTATATGAAAGTTGTAGAATATTGGCATGGAACAATCAAAAATTATAGATACGATGGAGACGTATCACTCGCTGTCGTCCACCGCCCTGGTGCTCTCGGCGCGGCGTGGTCAACGTGGTCAACGAACGACATCCATCGGAAGTGGACTGTATGTGGAGAGGCTCACAGCTGGGTCCACGGCCGCACACAAGGAAATGCCTCCTTATTACACGCATAATAATGATTCCTCCACCTGAGATCTGGGACCCATCGGAAGGGCCTCTGTATTTTGCGAAAAAATGTTCCCCCCGCTGACAGCTCAGACCCACCAGCTATATCTTCGCACGCAAGGAAGTGCCTCCTTATTACGCACACAAAAATGAATACCCCCTGCTAGCTGGGACCCACCATATGGGTGGCTGACTTGTGGGCCTACTAAGTTGACGCGGACGGAGGGCTTTGTCAACTTAGTCAATATGAACGATTCTAGCTCTAGTGACCGTACGATGTCCATCCAACGGCCGTAGTGCTTCTTCAACCTCTGGTCTTCTTGCTCCAGCCGCCCAAAGCAGCGCCGGTCGTGCCGCCTGCTCCTGTCTCCCGTGGCCGGTTGTGCTGCCGCGGAGGCCTCACCGCCCCATACTACTCCCACCATTGGCCAGGCCATCCCTCTGCTCACCCACACCCCCTATTATTCTGCGGCGACGGCAGACTCACATCAAAGCCGAACCGGTGAACCCTCGTACTCCTCTCCGCGTGGGCATCCACTGTCGCGTCTTCCCCGGCTCCGCGTCGTCCCCTTCCTAGGCCTCGCCGTTGTCCACCGCCTTGGTGCTCTCGGCGCGGCGTGGTCAATGAACGACTTCCATCGGAAGAGTACGATACATGGAGAGGCTGACAGCTAGGTCCACGGCCGCAGCAAGGAAGTGCCTCCTTATTATGTGGAAAATAATGATTCCTGCACCTGACAGCAGGGACCCACCAGACGGGCCACCATATTTCATGAAAAAATGTTTCCCCCCTGACTGCTGGGAACCACCAGCTACATCTTCGCATGCAAGGAAGTGCGTCCATATTACGGGCAAAAAATGGTTTGCCCCCTGACTGCTGGGACCCACCAGCTACATCTTCGCACGCAAGGAAGTGCCTAACAGTCGGGACCCACCTGGTCGAAGCGTATGTAGCGTTGTCATTCTGGTCACGAACGTGTACGTACATACTGGTCGATCGGTTTGTCTGCAGGCTCCAGCGATGAACCGTGGCCGAGTAAGGAAGGGCACGTGTCGTAGTAGAGGCGCGGACGTAGCATGTACACGTACGTACAGCCAGGGTGCAAGAAAGTAAATACGACCACGTATGTACATACGGGCGGGTCTCGAACGCCTACTCGCGCATACGTACGGCCAGGGATCGTGTACATGGCTGGGTCGGAACAGAGAAACTACGTCATGTTCATCGGGAGCCAACCTGCTTGGATGGAATAGCCGATCGAAACGAGGCCTGGCGTACCGCAGAATGGAGGAAACGGCCTTGAGTTCGACCGGCCACGCTCAAAACGGGATCCTGTTCATCGGGAGGGGTCTGGCGTACCGCAAAACGGAGGAAACGGACTTGTGTTCGAGTGCCTACGGTCGAAACGGGGTCCTGTTGATCGGGAGGGGTGTGGCATACCGCAAAACGGAGGAAACGGACTTGTGTTGGAGTGCTACGGTCGAAACGGTGGTCCTGTTCATCGGGAGGGGTGTGGCGTACCGCAAAACGGGACTCCACTGGCTACTGTTCATCTCCACCATCGACTGCCTCCACGAGTTACTGTTCATCCACCGTCGACCTCCTCCAGCCTCCAACTGCGACTGTTCATCCATGGCGTCTCCCCTCCTGCCTTCACCAGCCACTGTTCATCCACGGGCTCCTGTTCATCCAGCCTCCACCGCTCCTCCACCGGCTACTGTTCAACCAGCCCTCTCCACGGGGTCCTGTTCAACCACCCCTCCGTGGGATACTGTTCATCCAGCCCTCAACCGGCTGCTGTTCAACCAGCCCTCCACGGGGTCCTCTTCATCCAGCCCTCCACGTGGTCCTGTTCATCTAGCCCTCCACGGGGTCCTGTTCATCCACCCCCAACCGGCTCGATCGAGGTCCTGTTCATCCAGCGGCAACGACCTCTACTACCACGGGGTCCTGCTCATCCAACCCCCACCGGGAACTGTTCATCCACCCCCCCCCCCCCAACAACGCTCACTGTTCATCAAGAGGCAGCAGGTTCAATCGGCTTTAGTTAGCAGCAGTAGCGAAGGAATCGCTCGATCGGGTTCAGTTAACAGCCAGGGATCGATCGATCGCTCGGGTTCAGTAACGCGTAGCCTGCATGTAACGCCCCGGATCCGATGCGCCAGGTGTCACCCAGTTATTCGTCGTTGTTGCCATGTCTTTTGCTTGCGTGTTGCATTTTGCCATGTCATCATCTGCATTTCATATCATGTCATCATGTGCATTGCATTTGCATACGTGTTCGTCTCATGCATCCGAGCATTTTCCCCGTTGTCCGTTTTGCAATCCGGCACTCCGTTGTCACCCGGCGCCCCCTCTTGTCTTCTTTTCGTGAGCGAGTGTTGAACATTCTCGGAATGGACCGAGTCTTGTCAAGTGGCCTTGGTATACCACCGGAAGACCACCGGTCAAGTTTCGTTCCATTTGGAGGTCGTTTGGTACTCCAACGGTTAACCGGGTAACCGCAAAGTCCGTTTGTGTGTTGCAGAAAAAAAAACCCTTCTAACAGCCCCAAAACCCCTCTAAGTCTCCGCCATGCTCTCGGTCGTTCGATCACGATCGCGTGGGCGAAAACCGCACCCCGTTTGTACTCTCCTAGCTCCCTCTACCTATTTAAACACCTCCCCCGTCCAAAATCGCAGTCCAAACCCTAGCCTTCCCCCTCCTCGCGCCACCGGACAAAATCTCCGCCGTCGGACATGTCCGCTTCGCCGCCCGCGCCCAATCCCCCGCCGCCACGTGGCGCGCCGCCGTTCCCCGCCGTCGCGGCCCGCGGAGCCCATCCAGGGCCCGCGCGGGCCCGACCCCGCGCCCGCTCGCCCGCGCCTCCACCGGCCGGCGCCCACCCGGTGCGCTCCGCCGCCCGCGGCCGCTGCCTCACCGCCAGCGTCCTGCATCGCCGGACCCTGCTGTTGAGGATATAGACCTTAGAGTCACCCGCCAGGAGGGGCCGGGTTACTCTAATGGTCATTACCAGAAGCCCGGGGCCAAGCCTGAAGACGATGGGCCAGAGATGGGCTTAAGACCCGGATATGACTTAAGGCCCAGAGTTACAATCATTATTATGGTAGAGCTTGTAGTGTAAGGCAAGTATAGTTGAGAGTCCGAGCCGGACACTCTTATGAGCCGGCCGGGACTCTGAGGGCTGCTGGGCGTCAGCCTCCCTATATAAAGGGACGACCCGGCAGCGGTTTGGGGACAAGAACAATCTCATCGAAAGCCGGGCATAGCAGTTTAGCTCCCTGGTGATCGTAACCCTAATCAATACCACCTCAACTGGACGTAGGCTTTTACCTTCACCGTAAGGGGCCGAACCAGTATAAACCCTCGTGTTCCTTGTCCCGCATTAACCCCTTCAAGCTTCCTAGTTGCGATGGCTCCACGACTAAGTCCTAGCTCGAGGACATCTGCCGTGACAATTCCACGACAGTTGGCGCCCACCGTGGGGCCAGCGCACGGTGGATTTGAGTTCTTGAGGGGCAGCTTCGAAGGGCTCAAGGGATACGCTGTGGGCCGGATGACCAAGAGTCGTCGCGGCAAGCTCTACATCGACGATGCAAACTGGGGCCCCGACGCCGGCTCAATTGAGTACGGGTACCGGGTCCCCTTCGGCGGAATTCATGTTTTCATTGGCAAGATTGGTGAGCCGGGCCCTGAGCCGGGTCTCTGCGCCGATCTCATCGAGACGGCTCAGCGTGCGCGACCCGCCCGGGCCCGGCCTGCCTTAAGGCATGCTTTTGTGGGGTGTATCCATGGAGGACTCTCTGATCGATCTGGATCTGGTGATGAGACGGCCGCCGGCTCTGACGGCGAGTCGGCCACCGATGAGTCAAACTCGTTATACCAACTTCAAGATGGCAAGCTCATGGGTTGTTCCGAGGGTGACAGTATTCCGGACCTATTTGAGCCGCCAAGTCAGGTTGGAGTTTTTATGGCTGGTGCGCAGCCTGTTCAGAACCCCGCTGCTGGAGCGGGAAACCCGGTGCCTTCTCCGGCTCAGGTGCTGATGGATCTCACGGACAAGATGACGGCCCTGCTAACCGCCACGGTTGACCCGGCAGATCAAGCTCAGCACGATGCAGAGGTGGCACAGTTAAAATTGGATCTAATGAAAGCTAAAGAGGATCTTGCAGCGGAAGGGATCAGGCTGACTGCGGAGAGGGCGGCTCTCGATGCCCAAACTCAGCTGATCCAGGCGCAGTCCTTCCAACTCACAATGGATCAGAACGCGGCCAATGAGGTCATGAGAAGGAGGCATCAAAAGACCCAATCTCGACTCCCTCCGGTTTACGATCCACGCAATCTCTTCAACACGCCAGGTGCAGGGTCTAGTAACCCGCCAGGGGTCATAGCGCCCGGGTCTGGACCCCTTATTCAGCCACGAGTGATGGGGCCTCCCCAGGTGCCCCCTGCCCCGCCTCAGTACGTGCCAATACCCCCGGGTCATTATAATAACCCGCTGGAGAACATGGTCGCTGCGGCAGCACGGCTGGCGGCTCTCCCAGTTGACGGCGACTCTCCGACGGCTATTGAAACCCGCCGGGTCAGGGAACTCCTTCAGACAGCACTGGCGCAGCAAGAGGCGTACTCCTACAGCCGGGACAGGATCCACTCGACCCCTCGTCCAGGCCAGAGCCCGAGTTACAGCCGGCACATGGTCTCAGCAACCGGCTCAAGTAACGTCCGACGCCATGACCCGCCCCCTGGCCATGGCCCGGCTCACAATGGAGCCTTTTACGCAGCAGACCAGGACAAAGCGCGGCAAGAGGCGGAGCAAGTGCCTCAATTGACGGCTTACCAGACCCCCCCCCCGGCTTATCCGACGACTTCCGTCGACGTGGGTGTCCCTACCAGGACCGGGGGTGTCCCTTGTTTAGTGCCAGCTATCCGTAATGAACGTCTACCTAAGGACTTCAAGGGCCCTAGGAAGGTGCCTAATTACACAGCTGACTTACAACCCGCAGCCTGGATCGAGAGTTATGAGATGGCTATGGAACTGCTGGAGGTCAGTGAGGCGGCCATGGCCAAGTATTTCACCATGATGTTAGATGGGACTGCCCGCACTTGGTTGAAAGGGCTACCACCGAATTCCATTGGGTCTTGGGCTGAGCTGAAAGCCCGGTTCATCCAAAACTTCAAAGATACCTGTAGGCAGTCTATGTCAATCGTGGATTTGACTAACTGTAAGCAGCAGGAGGGTGAGTCTACGACACATTGGGTTCGCCGGGTTAAGGAGATCATACACTCGTCAGACAAGATGGATGCCGGCTCAGCGGTTTTAATGCTGGAGCAGAATTGTCGTTTTGTGCCCCTGAAGATGAAACTCGGGCGGCTTAAACGCGACTGCAGTGATATGGGTACACTAATGGCAGCTCTTGTCAAGTACGCCGATTCTGATGGTACCAAGGATCCCCCTTCAGATGATGAAAGGACAGAGAAGGGAAAGAAGAACGGCAATGGCAAGGGTCCTCAGTTTAACCCGGGGAACCAAGGAGGAGGCAAGCGCAAGGCCGATGGCAGCCTAGAGTTTGTAGCCAACGCCAGCTCACAAGGTAATAACCAGCGACGCAAGGGGAGGCCCCCTCCCCGAGGCGGCGGGTCAGGTCCGACGCTGGAGCAGCTGTTGAATGAACCTTGTCCAAGGCATGGCTCTAGAGAGAAGCCAGTGACTCACCTGTGGAAGGATTGTGCGATCATGAAGGCCTTTAAGAATTACAATGGCCCGGGCGGCGGCTCAAGCGCCGGCGGTTTTCATGGCCCAGGCGGCGGCTCAAATTCCGGTCCTCAGAACGGTCAAGGGGGCTTTAATCAGCAGTCTGGCCAGGGTCATCAGCAGCAGGGGGGTTATCAGACCAATCCAAAGTAGCTCAGCGGTGGACAGTATCATGTGTTTACCACCAGTCTGTGTAAGCGAGATCAGAAGCTTCATAAGAGGGCAGTGAATGCTGTTGAGCCGGCGATCCCACGCTACTTGCGGTGGTCTGAGCAGCCTATAGTGTGGAGTAGGGAGGATCACCCTCCCCGGGTGGATAACCCGGGCCACTTGGCCTTAGTGGTGGCTCCTCAAGTGGGAGGATATAAGTTCACAAAGGTGCTCATGGATGGAGGCAGCAGCATCAACATCCTCTATTATGAGACTTTTCGCCGTATGGGGTTGGTTGATAAGAACCTTAGCCAGTCAAACACTATCTTCCATGGTGTGGTACCTGGTAAATCGGCTTATCCAGTCGGCAAGATCGAATTGGAAGTGGCCTTTGGTGATGAGAACAACTACAGGGTGGAGAAATTGACCTTTGAGGTGGTCAAGATAAGAAGTCCATACCATGCTATATTTGGACGGCCGGCTTACGCCAAGTTCATGGCACGGCCGTGTTATGTGTACTTGCAGCTCAAGATGCCGGGTCACAATGGGACCATTACGGTTCACGGCAGTCGGAAAGTGGCTCTGGAGTGTGAGGAAGGCGATGCGGCTTATGCAGAATCTGTGTGTGCTACAGAGGAGTTGAAGTTTTACAAAGACAATGTTGACCCAACAGATATGACCTCTCTGAAAAAGCCAACTACAGAACAAGAGCCGGCAATGAAATTTAAATCGGCTGATGAAACTAAACTTGTTGATTTTGTTCCAGGTGACTCATCTCAGCAGTTTAGCATCAGTGCAAATCTGGATCCAAAATAGGAAAGCGCGCTCATCGAGTTCATCCGTGAGAATAGGGACATCTTCGCATGGAAACCTTCTGACATGCCAGGTGTACCTAGAGAACTCGCTGAGCATACTCTCAATGTTGATCCGAAATTTAAGCCGGTCAGGCAGTTTCTTCGGCGGTTTAATGAAGAGAGGCGGAAAGCTATTGGTGAAGAGGTGGCCCGGCTCTTGGCGGCCGGGTTTATCGTTGAAGTCTTTCACCCAGAGTGGTTAGCTAACCCGGTGCTCGTACTCAAGAAGAACGGCACTTGGCGGATGTGTGTGGACTACACGGACTTAAACAAGGCGTGTCCGGCTGATCCTTTTGCCCTCCCCCGTATTGATCAAATCATTGATGCTACGGCAGGTTGTGCACGCTTAAGTTTCTTGGATGCTTATTCCGGATATCATCAGATTAAGATGGCAGTTAAGGACCAGGAGAAGACGGCGTTCATCACTCCCTTTGGAGCCTTCTGCTATGTGTCTATGCCTTTTGGACTCAAGTGTGCACAGGCGACTTACCAGCGTTGTGTACAGAACTGTCTTCATAAACAGATTGGGCGCAATGTTCACGCTTATGTGGACGATATTGTGGTTAAGTCCATAAAAGAGGAAACCCTGATAGATGATTTAAGGGAAACCTTTGATAATCTCCGGGTCTACAAGATGATGCTTAACCCAGCCAAGTGTGTCTTTGGTGTTCCTGCAGGCAAACTCTTGGGTTTTTTGGTTTCTGACAGAGGCATTGAAGCTAACCCGGAGAAGATCAAGGCCATCACCTCCCTGGCTAAGCCGGCGTGTATAAATGACGTTCAGCGTTTGGCGGGTCGCATCGCTGCTTTAAGCCGGTTTATAAGCCGTTTGGGTGAGAAGGCCATGCCATTATATCAGTTGATGAAGAAAACTGATAACTTTGTCTGGAATGATGCAGCTAATACCGCTTTTGAGGATTTGAAGAAGCAGCTGGCAGAGCCCCCAGTCCTTGCTGCTCCGGTTGATAAGGAGCCCTTATTACTGTATGTGGCGGCAAACGCACGAGCCGTCAGTGTGGCTATTGTGGTGGAGCGCAAGGAGGAGGGTAAGGAACATCCGGTTCAACGGCCGGTTTATTATGTCAGCGAAGTGCTCATTGAGTCCAAGCAGCGGTACCCGCATTGGCAGAAGCTTGTGTATGGTGTGTTCATGGCGAGCCGGAAACTTAAGCATTATTTTCAGGGTCACCCCATCACTGTGGTCAGTTCTGCCCCTCTTGGTGATATCATTCAAAACAGAGAGGCCACAGGGAGAATTGCTAAGTGGGCTATAGAACTTGGACCTCATGGTCTCAAATATGTGCCACGCACTGCTGTTAAGTCTCAGGCCTTGGTGGATTTCATCAATGATTGGACAGAGTCACAAGTGCCCGAGCAAAAGCCGGATAACACGTATTGGACTATTCACTTCGATGGGTCCAGACAGTTGGAGGGCTCGGGGGCTGGCGTTGTATTGGCTTCCCCTAAAGGTGACAAGTTCCATTATGTGCTACAGTTGATGTTTCCTTGCACTAACAATGCGGCTGAGTACGAGGCCTTGCTCCACGGTCTTCGGATGGCTAAGGAGATGAGCTTGAGCCGGGTAAGGTGCTTCGGTGACTCAGACTTGGTGGCTCAACAAGTATCAGGCAAATGGGATTCTAAGGACCCTCTCATGGCGGCTTATCGCCGCGAAGTTGATGCGATTGCTGGGCACTTTCAGGGCTACCAAGTAGAGCACATTGATCGCAGGAAGAACGAGGCGGCTGATGCTCTAAGCCGGCTAGGCTCTCAGCGAAAGCCGGTGCCGCCTAACACTTTCCTGGACGTCCTGTATAGCCCTTCGGTTACGTTGCCTACGGAGGAAGACTTGGCTGTCCCTGACCCGGAGGCACGACTGGTGGCGGCTCTCCATATTATACCAGACTGGACAATGCCATATCTGGCTTACATGACCCGGGGCGAGTTGCCTGAGGATGAAACTTTGGCCAGGCAAATAACCCGGCGGGCTAAGTCAATGATTGTTATCGATGGCGAGTTGCATCATCGCAGTGTTACAGGAGCATTTCAGCGTTGTGTCTCCCCTGAGGAAGGTCAAGAGATCTTGCGTGAGATCCATGAAGGGGATTGTGGCCATCACGCCGGCTCAAAGTCCCTTGTGGCCAAGGCTTTTCGTCATGGTTTTTATTGGTTGACGGCTCATGCTGATGCAGAGGACTTGGTCAGTAAATGTGATGGTTGCCAGAGGTTCTCACGACGGGCTCATGTGCCGGCTCAGGAGCTGAGGATGATCCCAATCACTTGGCCCTTTGCGGTCTGGGGGCTTGATATGGTTGGGCCTTTTAAAAGGTCCAAGGATAAGAAGACCCACCTCTTGGTGGCAGTTGATAAATTCACAAAGTGGGTGGAAGCTGAGCCAGTTAGCAAGTGCGATGCAGCCACGGCGGTTCAATTTATGAAAAAGGTGATTTTCCGCTTTGGCTTTCCGCACAGCATTATAACTGACAATGGCACCAATCTCTCCAAAGGCGCCATGGAAGAGTTTTGTCAACGCGAGCATATCCGACTTGATGTTTCCTCAGTGGCTCATCCTCAATCCAACGGTCAAGCTGAGAGAGCTAATCAGGAGATTCTGAAAGGTATCAAGCCCCGGCTTTTGGTCCCTTTGCAACGGACGCCGGGTTGTTGGGTGGAGGAGTTGCCCTCCGTGTTATGGAGCATCAACACTACTCCTAACAGGTCTACAGGCTTCACGCCTTTCTTCATGGTTTATGGAGCAGAAGCAGTCCTCCCCAGTGACATCCGTCATGACTCACCTCGAGTGGCGGCTTATGTTGAGGCGGATAATGAACTGGCGCGACAAGATGCTCTTGACCTATTGGACGAACAGCGTGATGTGGCAGCAGCTCGATCAGCGATTTACCAGCAAGACCTGCGCCGTTACCATAGCCGCCGGGTTAAATCCCGGGTCTTCCAGGAAGGCGATCTCGTGCTCCGGCTCATCCAGGATCAAACAGATGCACACAAGTTATCCCCGCCTTGGGAAGGGCCCTTTGTGGTCAGCAAGAACTTGCACAACGGGTCATATTACCTCATTGACATTCGGGAGCACAAAGATTCACGTAAGTCGGAGGAGGAGACCCGTCGGCCGTGGAACATAGCTCAGCTTCGGCCTTACTACACTTGAGCCACCGGCTCTCGTGGTGTACATATTTCTCTCAGCCATGTATATATTATGATAAGCAATAAAGCAGGACCTCTGTCCTTTTTTCTCCTCCAAATATGCACGTGTTGTTCTTATTGCAAGATTACATGGTGACTTAAAGGAGGATTCGGTTTATGATCGTATTCGAATCTAGCCGTAAGCAGTAAAGTCACTTGGGGGCTTCCTGTTCAAACATGGGTCGTATTCGAACCAAAGAGAACATAGCTGTCGATATCCATTTGATTGGCAAAGCGCCGAGCTCATTGGGAGGTTACCTTTGGTCATATTTGAATCATAGTTTAACCCCTCTGAGAACCGACGTGGATCGTATTCGAATCAGCGTCGTTAAACAATTCTTAAAATCACTTGGGGGCTTCCTGTTCAAACATGGGTCGTATTCGAATCTTAACTTAACCCCTTTGGGCCGGGTCTCTGGTCGTATTCGAACCGGAAGCCCCTAAGTTCTTCTGCTTTATCACAAGTTTACTCTGATTATGTCAAGATGTGTACGGCCGGGTCTCACTTTGTCGGCTTAACTTTGGTTTACAGTGTTAGTTGAACACCATGGGTGTTATTAAGACAAGTAAATCGGAGTTAAGATACCAACCTTGTTACCCGGGTTATCTAAATCGGAAGTATGCTTACAGGCCGCTAAGTGTGTTATTACGGCTGTGTTAAGGATATAATTGAGGACCAGTCTTTTTTGATTCATATTCCGGGTTATCTATCCAAAACACCTGATTCTCAGGGCGGTAAGCCACCTCGAGACTTGTGATTTGCCTTTCTATGCAGGTTACCTAAAGGCACCTCTTTGAGGTTGAAAAAAAACAAAGGGATGATTATGACCCGGAGAAACATCAAAGAGACAACTTCAAAAGACCTTGGCATTCAATACGTGCACGATGGCACGGCAGAGATAAACTGTTGCACCTACTCTATTACAAAACTCATCAAGTCTAAAAAGGGTGGAGCATTGTTTGGTAAACCGCCAGCCGAGTTACGATGCCCGCTGAGTTGAAGTCTCCGGCTCGTTCCTATCCTCTCCTCCGGCTGATCCCAAGACCTGGAAGGTTGATGACTTCCAGTCGATGCCGCTGAGAGCTTCGAATTGGGCTTCCTCGTCAATTAACCCGGCCGGGTCAATCTCTGGGGCGAAAGTGTGCTGACGAGCCGGCGGGATCAAGTTGAGGGCTTCATAGCGAGGGGTTGGAATCCTCTGATTCTCCGCATCATAACCCGGCTGGTACTTGGTCAAATCTGTGTCGTTCCCGATAAGGGTGGCCACCGGGCGTACCGCCTTCACGCAAGCCGCGAAGTCCTTCTGATCGAAAGCTGAGCCGTCTTCCTTCAGGCTTGGATAGCCAAGGGCGATGTCCGCCGGGTCTAACTCCGGCAGGAATGCCTTGGCCCGGCTCAGCGCGGCGATCGCTCCGGCCCTCGCAGAGGCCCGTCGCAGCTCTTGGATCCGCTGAGGCAGAACGGCGAGCCGGCGCAGGACTTCTGCCAGGTGAGTCGGCACCTCGTTGGATAGGGCCACCACAGCTAAGGCACGCTGTGACCCGGTGTAGAGCTGCTCCACCAGGGTATACACGGCCTTTAGCTTGGTGACCACGCTCTGGTTGAGGTTGGCACTTCTGGGACCTGTTTAACAGAATCAGATAAGCCGGCGACAAGGATGAATCATGAGATATAAACATTCTAAACTTGATGAAAGCCGGTGAGGCGACTTACCGAAGATGGCGGCCACCATTTGGGAAACCTGGCGCTTTAGGCCGGAGAGCTCGGCGGTCTTCTCAGAGAGAGCCTTCTCCGCCTGTTCCGCCCGGGTCACCAGTGCGGCCTTCTCTTCGGCCCAGGCTTTCCGCTCAGCATCAAATTCTGTCTTCAGCTTCTCTTGAGCGGCGATGCTGGATACAAACTTGGCGTTTGCCTTCCGGGTCTCCATCTCCTGCGTCTTCAGCCGGCTCTTGAGATCCGCAAGGTCCGCCTCTAGCTTCTTGCCAACAGCCTGCATACATTTCCGGGTTATTAACAGTCATTATATAAGTCCCAAGCGTTTTCCAAGCAAAGACACTTGGCACTTGGGGGCTAATGCATATTGAACGTATCTATCTACATACTGCCGGCTCAATTGAGTAAGCCGGAACCTAAGTCTACAACATATTCACTCATAAGTCGTCGACTTGGGGGCTATCATGGCAAAGGTAACTATGCAGTAAGTAAGAGGACAGCAGAATGATACCTCAGATTTTTGCTGGATCTGGTTCACCATGGCGACCTCTGCGTCCCGGCTCTTGTGCACTTGGCTGATGTAGCCAGAGACGAGCTCTCCAATGCTCAAGTTGGTGTAGTCGGAGAGGTCCAGGTTCACCCGGTGGGGCGGCAGCAACTCCCCCTTAGCGGAGCACTTGGCCAGCACGGTAGGTCTCCCCGGCTCAACGAACTCCGTCCGGGTGATTACCACGTCCGGGTCGTCTGCTGGTGGAGCCGAGCCGGAGGCCTCCGGGTTAATAGAAGCTTCGGTCGTTGCCTTGGTAGTCGGGGCAGTGGCCTCAGGTGCCGTGTCCATTGGAGTGGTGGCTTCGGGGGCGGAGGCAGCTGACGGTTCTTGAGCCGTCACCTCCGGTTCAGGCAAATCCGGCACTCCGGCTGACTTGGTCTTCTTCGCTCTTTTGGTGAGCTTTGCCTGGGCGCTGAAAGGACAGAAACGTTAAGCACAAAAAGAGTAAGTACAGACAAATATAATATGAGATGGTTGTCATTACCCGGGCGCGGTCTTGAAAGTCGGAAGACTCGACTGCATAGAGTCGCCCGAAGAGGGGGAGGTCTCCTGATAATTGGAGTCAGAGGAATTGAGTGGCTGACGGATAACACCCGCCAACGGATGAAAAGGGTACAAGTGGGAAATAACCTCAGTTCGGCGCTTCCTTGTTGCGTCGGGTAACCCGGCGGAGAGGTCGGTGTCCTTGTTGGTCCGGGTATGACGCCGGCTTTCATGAACCTGTCGCTTCAAAATAAATTGAGGGTCTTGATAAGCTAAAGGATGTGAAAAGCTTACTTTCCGGGTTACCCTTCGGACTTTCAGCTGTGGCAAGGGCTCCGAGTCGGAGGAAAGTGACATTACCTCTTCAACCACCGGGTTACTGGCGCCGGTGTCATCCTGTCAATGAGCAAGTATTGATAAGGCGGACAGCAAACAAACAGTGAATATAGCAAGGACTTAAAAGACTCAGGGGTTACCTCTGACTCGGAGCTGTCGCTTAATTGCATCAGCTCGGAGGCAGTAGGCCTGCTCCCTTTCTTGCGAGGGGCGGTTTTCTTGGCGGCTTTCTTCGCCTTCCTGGCCTTCTTGGCCGCCTCATGGTCATATTTGACCCGCCAGAACTTATCATCAGCCTGAAAAATACAATGATGAATTCTTCAAACGGTTCAGATGAAGGTTACATGCAGAAGTAGATAAAAAGTTAAAGTCGGCGGCTTACCGCTGGGGCTGGGTTGGTCTTGCAGAAGGGAGCTAACCCGGTCCTTCCGCAGTCTGCCAGGCTCTCGTTTAACAGAGCCTTGGTCATCTCCTCTGCAACGTCTTCTGGAAGATCATTGCGGCTGTGTCTCTGAGGGTCATCCTTTCGTCCTGTGTACTCACACATTAAGCCGGGGCGGCGGCTCAATGGGATCACCCGCCATGAGATCCAGACCCGGACCAGGTCGATTCCGTTCAGACCATTGCCCAGGAGAGCCTTGATCTTGTTGATAGTGGGGAGCAGAGGCTGGCGCTCCGCTTGAGTCAGCTTGTCCGACAGTGGGTGAGTCGGCTCCAGACGTGTTGGGCGAAAGCCGGGCAGCGGGCTTTCATCAGCCGGGGACGTATCTTGGCAGTAGAACCAAGTCATGTTCCAGTCCTTTGGGTGGCTCGGCGGCTCTGCGTAAGGGAAAAGGCAGTCCCTACGCCGCTGGATGGAGATACCACCTAATTCCAGACTTGGCCCATTGGCGCACTCATTCTGACGGTTTAAATAAAAAAGCTCTCTGAAGAGCAGCAAACTAGGTTCTTCTCCAAGGTAAACCTCGCAGAAGACTTGAAAATTGCAGATGTTGGACACTGAGTTGGGTCCTATATCTTGAGGCCGCAAGTCGAAGAAGTTGAGCACGTCCCTAAAAAACTTTGAGCCGGGCGGTGCGAAGCCCCGGCTCATGTGATCCGCAAAAATCACTACCTCCCCATCCTTTGGCTGTGGCCTCTCTTCTGACGGGTCAGGGGCACGGTAGGACATGATGTCTTTCTTGGGCAGATATCCTGACTTAACAAAATCAGCTAGGGTCTCGTTGGTCACATTGGACCTCATCCAGTTGCAAGTAATGGGAGCTTTGGGAGGCATGGTGAAAGTCGGCAGTCTATGACAAAAAGGAAAAACGTCCGGGTTAATTATAAGCCGGAGGAGATCTACAGTTCAAAACTAAGGTGGCGGCTTATGAAGGGGACTAATGGTATATACTCAGGTACAGTGGGTTATTTAAGCCGCAGGGGCATTCAGAATAAATTGATTATCTACGGCCTTATCACAGCTAAGCCGGAGGATTCTACGAAGCATGGTTTTCTTTAAGCCGGAAGGGTCTATGGCGCGTGGTTTCTTTAAACCGGAAATGTAAACCGCCGAGGCTCAAGGATTGCAGTTTTTTTACTAAGTACGGTAAAACAGGTTTCACACATCGCAGTAAAACTTTTGGATCAAAATGGTCGGGTGAAATGAAAAATTTCTAGACCTAGAAACAGACGAGCGGATGTTCTTGAGCTCGAACGAAGCCGTTATGCAGTGGAAAGAGACCTACTGGCATTTGAAATAAGTGCCAAACAGCCGCCGCACTAATTCTATGCAGATCTAAGATCAAACAAGGGCAGTAACTATGAGAACTACCGAAGCTTGCGGACAATGGCGACGAACACGAAGAACGTGGGCAAATCCTACGGCAGATCTACTCTACAGGTCAAGCAGGACTTACCGGAGCTGAAAAGGTGCGGGGGTCGCCGCCGTTTGTCTGGTCCGAGTCAGGGTGATGCAGCGGCCAAGGTTGAAGAAGACCGGAGGCGAGGTGACGGCGGCGGAGTGCGAGCTCAGGCAGAGAGGCAGTGGCGCGAGGAGGAAGAAGGGTGGCAGAGAAGCCCGTCGGGCCGGCCTATTTATAAGGCGAGCTCGTAAAGCGGGCGCGAGAATCAAGGAGACCGTGGCGTGGTTATCTCCCCCCACAACGCCTCGATTTTCGGGATGACAGTAAAAGCAAAGATCCGTTGCGGATCTGGTGGAGTAAAAAACGGGCTTAATGGAAGATGACGTCACGGCGGATTATCCGGAGTCCAGAGGATGACGTCACGCCGGGTTATGGCCTTCACATAAATGGTAAGCCGGAGATTTTTTCTGTCGAAAGAATTGAAGATTGACATGAGCCGGCTCAAATCAATCTGGGGCCTAATGTTGAGGATATAGACCTTAGAGTCACCCGCCAGGAGGGGCCGGGTTACTCTAATGGTCATTACCAGAAGCCCGGGGCCAAGCCTGAAGACGATGGGCCAGAGATGGGCTTAAGACCCGGATATGACTTAAGGCCCAGAGTTACAATCATTATTATGGTAGAGCTTGTAGTGTAAGGCAAGTATAGTTGAGAGTCCGAGCCGGACACTCTTATGAGCCGGCCGGGACTCTGAGGGCTGCTGGGCGTCAGCCTCCCTATATAAAGGGACGACCCGGCAGCGGTTTGGGGACAAGAACAATCTCATCGAAAGCCGGGCATAGCAGTTTAGCTCCCTGGTGATCGTAACCCTAATCAGTACCACCTCAATTGGACGTAGGCTTTTACCTTCACCGTAAGGGGCCGAACCAGTATAAACCCTCGTGTTCCTTGTCCCGCATTAACCCCTTCAAGCTTCCTAGTTGCGTTGGCTCCACGACTAAGTCCTAGCTCGAGGACATCTGCCGTGACAATTCCACGACACCCGCTGCCTCCTTGCTCGCCGGAGCTCCGCCTCTGCCGGCAGACGAGCTCGCCGCGCTCCCCGCCTCGTCGCCTTCCACCGCCGCCCGCCTCGACCTCGCCGAGCCCCACCGCCCGCATCCTTCCGCCGGCGCCGCCGCCTGGCCCGCCCGCGCCGGCACGTCCGTGCCCCGCCGCCACGGGCTCCGCCCTCTGCCGCGCCGCCCCCCTCTTCCCGCCGACCGCCGCGCCTCCCCGAGCTCTCCTCCCTCCGGCGCATCGGGCCCGAGCTCGAGCAGCCTCCCCTCGATCCAGATCCACAGTGCACGAGGTTGACCCCGAAATTATTTCCAAGTCTCAGATTTTTCATAATACATGCCCATGTTCTCTGCATCATAACTTCATGCATATAGCTCCGTTTCGCGCGTGTAATATGTCAAAATGTTCATCTCATGATGCTCTACATTTTGTTCAATTGCACCATGTTCATTAGAGGTCATCTTGATGCCCAAATCTCTGTTGCAAGAGGGCTAGTTGCTGTTATCTTCTGGTTCTTAGCAGAACCTGAGGATTTGTCATTTTTTGTATCATTTAATCTGTGCATCTTATGGGCATGAGCTCTACATGTGTTTTGTTTTATGCCATGCCATCTTTCCAAAGGTGTATGCCATGTATTTTTGTGATCTCTGTGGTGACTAGCACAAGCATGCAAACTAGGCCCCGTAATGTTTCTGATTTCAGGGACAGTGATTTCTCCAAGTCCTTGTCTGCTGTTATTTTGTTGCCATGTAAACTTGATGCTACAGAGAGATCCATGCATATTTTGGAGATGTTCAGTAAGTAAGTTTTGTATCTATAGTTGTAATTGATCCATTCCTTCCCTTGTTTGCAATTATGGAGTGCCGTAGCATGACTCAATCTTGCTCTACTTTTGCTATAAAATATTTCTGGCAGATTCTTAACATGATATTCATTTTTGCCAAGCTTGTTGTAGTTGATCCATACATGCTATGCTTTTGTTCTTACCATGGTTAGCTTCATAAACATGCCATCTTACGGTAGGTATGCTTGTTTTGTCATGTATTGCTCTGTAGTGAGTGCATCAAGCTCACCAACTTGCCTACATATTATTGTTTCTGCCATGCTCTGTTTTCTGCTAAGTCTGAAACCTGATAACGAAACTTGCTATGTTTACATGCTTGCCATCATATCTTCTGGTCCTTTTTGGCCTTTGTTCAGTAAGAGACTTTTGTCATATGCATTTAGTAGAACACTTTCATGCCTTGTTTTGCTATGGTAAGTTCCTGTAGAATGTTGATTTCATGCTCTGAACATTGCTACCTGATGCTGTTTCTGTCATGTCCAGTAATTTCTGTTTAAGTCTGTGAACCTGTTATTATTTGCAATCTTGCCATGTCCTTTTGAGCATGTTCTATTGATTTCTGGAGATAGCTCAGTGTTCATGTTTTGTTGTGCTTTACCTGTACATCATGTACATGCCTTTTGTTTTCATGTTGAGTTGCTGTAGCATATTGTTTTGATGCTTGCATTATGCCTAGTTGCTGTTTTCGTCAGATTGATGCTATGTCTTGTTTGGAGTGTATGTGTTGCACCGTTGCTCCGTTTTGAGCATGCTCTATATGAAACTTACTTAGATTTGCATGTAGTTTTCATATTATCATGTTGCATCCTTGTTTTGAGGTGTTTGCTTGATGTTTGTATGCATTTTGCATCAATGCCATGCTTATCTTGTGTTGCTCATATCTTCTAGGCCGTAGCTCCGAATCTAATGAACTTTATATGTAACTTGACTAGAATTTCGTGTAGATCATCATGGTGCTCTTTAACTTGCTGTTTAACAACTTGAATATAAGGTTTATTCAGTTCTGGACCAATTTCGAAATTTGCATATGAGAACTTACCGGAATTGTTATATGTTGTTTCCGGCCTCATTTAAAGTTGCCTTGATGCGTTGTTCTTGTATGCATCATCTCTCGTCATGAGTAGCTTCATATAGCCTTGTCATGCATCATACTTGGTTGATCATCATGCCTTGTTCATGTGTGGTGTGTTTACTTTGTTGTGTGCTTCTTCTCGATAGTTCCCGTGTCGTTGCGATCGTGAGGATTCGTTTGTCTTCGTGGCTTCATCGTCTCCATGGACTCGTTCTTCTTCCTAGCGGGATTTCAGGCAAGATGACCGTCACCTTGGATCTCATTACTATCATTGCTATGCTAGTTGCTTCGTTCTATCGCTATGCTGCGCTACCTATCACTTGCTCCTCAAGCCTCCCAATTTGCCATGAACCTCTAACCTTTGTCACCCTTCCTAGCAAACCGTTGTTTGGCTATGTTACCGCTTTGCTCAGCCCCTCTTATAGCGTTGCTAGTTGCAGGTGAAGATGAAGATTGATCCATGTTGGATTATGTTTTTGTTGGGATATCACAATATCTCTTATATTATTAATGCATCTATATACTTGGTAAAGGGTGGAAGGCTCGGCCTTATGCCTGGTGTTTTGTTCCACTCTTGCCGCCCTAGTTTCCGTCATACCGGTGTTATGTTCCTTGATTTTGCGTCCCTCACACGGTTGGGTGATTTATGGGACCCCCTTGACAGTTCGCCCTGAATAAAACTCTTCCAGCAAGGCCCAACCTTGGTTTTACCATTTGCCTCAGCACCACCTATTTTTCCCTTGGGAGTCGCTCTCTCGAGGGTCATCTTTATTTAGCCCCCCCCCCCCGGGCCAATGCTTGTCTAAGTGTTGGTCCGAACTAGAGCCCCTTGCAGCGCCACCTCGGGGAGACTTGAGGTCTGGTTTTAGTTGTACGGATTGCTCATCCGGTGTTGCCCTGAGAACGAGATATGTGCAGCTCCTATCGGGATGTCGGCGCATCGGGCGGCTTTGCTGGTTTTGTTTTACCATTGTCGAAATGTCTTGTAACCGGGATTCCGAGACTGATCGGGTCTTCCCGGGAGAAGGAATATCCTTCGTTGGCCGTGAGAGCTTATAATGGGCTAAGTTGGGACACCCCTGCAGGGTATTATCTTTCGAAAGCCGTGCCCGCGGTTATGTGGCAGATGGGAATTTGTTAATATCCGGTTGTAGAGAACTTAACACTTGACCTTAATAATAACGCATCAACCGCGTGTGTAGCCGTGATGGTCTCTTCTCGGCGGAGTCCGGGAAGTGAACAGGGTTTCTGGGTTATGTTTGACGTAAGTAGGAGTTCAGGATCACTTCTTGATCATTGTTAGTTTCACGACCGTTCCTTTGCTTCTCTTCTCGCTCTTATTTGCGTAAGTTAGCCACCATACTTGCTTAGTCGCTGCTGCAACCTCACCACCTTATCCTTTCCTTTCCCATTAAGCTTTGCTAGTCTTGTTACCCATGGTAATGGGATTGCTGAGTCCTCGTGGCTCACAGATTACTACAACACCAGTTGCAGGTACAGGTGTGCGATGATCATGACGCGAGAGCGATGTTTACCTGTTTTGAGTTCTTCTTCTGCTTCTTCTTCGATCAGGGGATAGGTTCCAGGTCGGCAGCCTGGGCTAGCAGGGTGGTTGTCGTTTGAGCTTCTGTTTATGTTTCATCCGTAGTCGGATGTTGATCTTATGTATGATGTATTGATGTATTCTTGTGGCATGTGTATGCCTTGTATGTATCCCCAAATATTATGTAATGTTGATGTAATGATATCCACCTTGCAAAAGCGTCTTCAAGATGCGCTTCTATCCTTGGTGGGACCTTCGTGTTCCTTTAGGATAGGGTCGCATCTTGGGCTTGACACTGCAGTGCAATCGCTCAGTTTCAGTTAGAGCCCAACGCCTCGCACCCACGCGCGTACGTGTACAAGAGAAATGTGCATCGCTCGGCCCCCGATCACCCACCGTTACCGGGAACTCCCCGATATTTTCCTCACCCTTGCTTCTACCACTATTTTTTCCGTCATGGACGGCCCAAAGAATGTCATGCAGCTGCGTCTCCGGCCCGCCAAGGACGAAAAGCCATTTTCTGTCATGATTTTTTGTCATAGAAGTAGGAGCCCACCACATCTATGATGATACCAGGTTTTTTCACAATTATCGTCATAGAAGTGTCATAAGCCTGACAAATTTTTTTTTGTTCGGCCCAAAATGTCACGAATGTGTCTTTTTTTGTAGTGAATCATGATATGATATAACAAGATGGTATCTCGCTAGCCCTTTCTGAGACCGCAAAACATAAATGCAGAGTACACCTGAAGATCAAGGACTGACTAGACATTGTAATTCATGGTAAAAGAGATCCAGTCAGAGTCATACTCAATATAAATTAATAACAATGCATACAAATGATAGCGGTGCTCTCTAACTGGTGCTTTTTATAAGAGGATGATGACTCAGCAATAAAAGTAAATAGATAGGCCCTTCGCAGAGGGAAGTAGGGATTTGCATAGGTGCCAGAGCTCGAGTTTTTGAAATAGGAAGGAATAATATTTTGAGCGGTATACTTTCACTGTCAACATAACAACCAAGAGATCTCGGCATCTTCCATACTAGACACATCATAGGTGGTTCCCAAACAGAATGGTAAAGTTAATACTCCCCCACCACCAACAAGCACATTCCACGGCTGGTCCGAAACAACGGGTACCGTCCAACTAACAACAGTCCTGGGGGAGTTTTGTTTGCAATTATATTTTGATTTGTTTTGAGCATGGGACTGGGCATCCCGGTTACCAGCCATTTTCTCATGAATGATGAGCAAAGTCCACTCATTGTGAGAATAACCCACCTAACATGGAAGATATTGACAGCCCTAGTTGCTACATGAGCGATTCGAGCATACAAAACAGATTATCATTTGAAGGTTTAGAGTTTGGCACATGCAAATTTACTTGGAACGGCAGGTAAATACCGCATATAGGTAGGTATGGTGGACTCATATAGAACAACTTTGGGTTTATGGAAGTGGATGCACAAGCAGTATTCCCGCTTAGTACAAGTGAAGGCTACAAAAAGGCTAGGAAGCGACCAACTAGAGAGCGACAATAGTCATAAACATGCATTGAGATTAACCAACATTGAATGCAATCATGAGTAGGATATAAATCACCATGAACATAAATATCGTGGAGGCTATGTTGATTTTGTTTCAACTACATGCGTGAACATGTGCCAAGTCAAGCCACTCGAATCATTCAAAGGAGGATACCATCCTATCATACTACATCACAACCATTTTAATTTCCATGTTGGCACGCAAGGTAAACCATTATAAACTCCTAGCTGATTAAGCATGGCATGAATAACTACAATCTCTAATTGTCATTGCAAACATGTTCCATTCATAATAGGCTAAATCAGGAACGATGAACTAATCATATTTACAAAAACAAGATAGGTCGAGTTCATACCAGCTTTTCCTCATCTCAATCATTTCATCATATATCGTCATTATTGCCTTTCACTTGCACAACCGAACGGTGTGGATAATAATAATAGTGCACGTGCATTGGACTAAGCTGGAATCTGCAAACATTTATTCAAAGGAGAAGACAAGGTAATATGGGCTCTTTGTTAGATCAACAATAATGCATATGAGAGCCACTCAACATTTTCATCGTGGTCTTCTCCTCTCGACCCCCAAAGAAAAGAAAAGAATTTCAAAGAAACACACTGAAATGTTTTTGGAGTTTTTGTTTTTCTGAAGAAAGTAAAACAAGAACAAGAACACTATTTACATGGGAAAGCTCCCAACAAGAAGAACGAGAAATCTTTTTGGGTTTTCTTTTAATACTACAACTAAGCATGCATAGAAAGTAAACTAACTACAACTATTTTTTTCTTTTTCTTAAGGTTCTTCAAACACACAAGAAGAAAACAGAAAAAAGAAATAAACTAACATAGATAATACAATGAAAAAGTATGAACATCGACAACTAGAATGAGTGTGTGAACATGAATGTAATGTCGGCGAGAAATACGTACTCCCCCAAGCTTAGGCTTTTGGCCTAAGTTGGTCTGGCCCGGATGATATCTGAAATCATAGTTGGGGTCGTATTGTGCTACGGCACTATCGCTTGGCGAGCTGCCTCCTGGAGGCGAGTGGCCTCTGCTGCTCTCTCATACTCGTTTGCCTCCTCTCTAGTTATAAAATATCTCCCATTTACCTGAAAGTTAAAGAAGGCAGGAGCAGGAAGGGTAATATGGACGGCACGCCGTCTGTCAAAGATTAATCGGTATTGGAGGAATTGTTCGTTCCTCTCAAGAAACTGGTGGCGTACCATAACATTATAATCAAGAAAAGCAGGTGGCAACTCTATGTCATTCCCTCTAATGGGTACACCAAGATAATTAGCTAAACGAGTTGCATAAATCCCACCAAATAAATCTCCCTCTTTAGCATTAAGATGTAGCCTCCTCACAATAATGGCCCCCAAGTTATATCGCCACCGCACACTTGAGGACACTAAGATCTGGAACGCAAAGGTGGCAATGCTCATGCTTACCATTAATGCATCTACCTATAAAGAGAGCAAAATAATGTATGGCGGGAAAGTGAATGCTCCCTATGGTGGCTTGTGTGATATTTCTAGTTTCTCCCATGGTGATGCTAGCAAGGAAATCATTGTAATCAGATTTGTGAGTCTCACTAAGAATACCCCATTGTGGAATTTTGCATGCATCACTAAAATCTTCTAGGTCCATGGTATAAGATTTATCATAGAGATCAAACAGGACAGTATGATCATTGCGCTTAGATGAAAACTCAAACCTTCGCACAAAGGAATCGGTGAGGTGATAGTATTGTCAGCACTTGTCTGACAAGAAGTCCTCAAGGTCGGCATTTTGTACGTATGCATAAAACTCATCCTTGAAACCTGCATGAACCATAAATTCATCTGACGGCCATTCACAAGGCCGCACTTGAGCTTCCCTTGGTGGTTCAAGGTCCGGCTCACGTATCGCGAGCCTCGGTGCTTGCTTCCTCGAGGAACCACCTTGGTACATTCTCCTAGAAATTTTTCTTCCTCTAAAAAATTTCTGAAATTTTTAGTGACTCAAAATAAAAGTGAACCAAACTCAACAAAATTGATAGCAACTACTCCTACAAGTGCCTACAGGCTAAATCATGCATCAAAACTACTTTGGACCATATAAATTTGACATGCAAGCTCAAGACTAAGGTCACCACAACAGCAAAAATTTGCAATAAATAAAGCACTAGAACAAAAACTAATTGGACCATTGGAGGAGTCACATACCGAAGAACAATCCCCCAAAGTAGTTTTGTGAATGGAGCTTTGAGCAAGGAGATCGAAAACGGCAGCAAAATGGGCAAGAACATGGGTTTGAGCTATGGGATGATTTTTCCGGAGGAAGACGAAGTGGATGGGTGCTGGAATAAGTGGAGGGGACCCACGTGGGGCCCACAAGGTAGGGGGCACGCCCAGGGGTAGGGCGCGCCCTCCACCCTTGTGGCCAACTGGTGAGGGGCCTTTGTGTGTTCTCAGTGCCAGAAATTCTCAAATATTCTATAAAAAATCATACTAAATTTTCAGGGCATTTGGAGAACTTTTATTTTCGGGGCATTTTTTATTTCACAGATAAATCAGAAAACAGACAGAAAATACTATTTTTGCTTTATTTAATCTAAATAACAGAAAGTAAAAGATGGGTACAGAGAGTTGTGTTTTCTAAATTCATCCATCTCATGCCCATCAAAAGGAATCCATTAATAAGGTTGATCAAGTCTTATTAATAAACTTCTTTCGAATGACATGAAACTGGAGAATTTTGAATAACACTAGGTTACCTCAACGGGGATATGCATGTCCCCAACAATAAGAATATCATATTTCCTTTTGACAGTAGAAAGAGGGAATTCAAAACCTCCAATAGAATTGATACTATGAACTTGAGGTTGTTTTTTCGAAAAGTGTACCGTATGCTCATTATCATTAACATGAAAAGTGACATTGCCTTTGTTGCAATCAATAAGAGCCCTTGCAGTATTCAAAAAGGGTCTACCAAGGATGATCGACATACTATTGTCCTCGGGAATATCAAGAATAACGAAGTCCGTTAAGATAGTAACGTTTGCAACCACAACAGGCACATCCTCACAAATACCGATGGGTATAGCAGTTGATTTATCAGCCATTTGCAAAGAGATTTCAGTAGGTGTCAACTTATTCAATTCAAGTCTATGATATAAAGAGAAAGGCATAACACTAACACCGGCTCCAAGATCACATAAAGCAGTTTTAACATAGTTTCTTTTAATGCAGCATGGTATAGTTGGTACTCCTGGATCTCCAAGTTTCTTTGGTATTCCACCCTTAAAAGTATAATTAGCAAGCATGGTGGAAATTTCAGCTTCCGGTATCTTTCTTTTATTTGTAACAATATCTTTCATATACTTAGCATAAGGAGGCATTTTAAGCATATCAGTCAAACGCATACGCAAAAAGATAGGTCTAATCATTTCAGCAAAGCGCTCAAAATCCTCATCATCCTTTTTCTTGGATGGCTTAGGAGGAAAGGGCATGGGTTTCTGAACCCATGGTTCTCTTTCTTTACCATGTTTCCTAGCAATGAAGTCTCTCTTATCATAATGTTGATTCTTTGATTGTGGGTTATCAAGATCAACAGCAGGTTCAATCTCTACATCATTATCATTACTAGGTTGAGCATCAACATGAACATCATCATTAACATTATCACTAGGTTCATTTTCATCACCAAATTGTGTCTCAGCATCAGAAATAGAAATATCATTGGGATTCTCACGTGTGTCTATAGCAGGTTCACTAGCATGCAAAGTCATATCAGTTTTATTTTTGTTTTTATTAGAAGGACTAGGTGCATCAGTATTAGTTCTCTGAGAATCTTGCTCAACTCTCTTAGGATGGCCCTCAGGATACAAAGGTTCCTGGGTCATTTTACCACCTCTAGTCATAACCCTAACAGCATTATCATTATTCTTACTATTCAACTCATCAACCAAATCATCTTGTGCCTTAAGTACTTGCTCTACTTGAGTTGTAACCATGGAAGCATGTTTACTAATAAGCTTAAGATCATTAACAGTTCTACTCATATAATCACCCAAGTGGTCGAGCATGTAAGCATTATGTTTCAATTGTCTACTAACATAAGCATTGAAGTTTTCTTGTTTAACAATAAAATTATCAAACTCATCCAAGCATTGACTAGCAGACTTATTATGAGGAATATCACCTTCATCAAATCTATGGAGGGAGTTAACTCTACTACCTGTGTCGGGTTATCAATACCATGTATTTCTTCAATAGGCGGTAAATTCTTAACATCTTCAGCTTTAATACCTTTTTCTTTCATAGATTTCTTTGCCTCTTGCATATCTTCAGGACTGAGAAATAGAATACCCCTTTTCTTCGGAGTTGGCTTAGGAGTTGGTTCAGGAAGTGTCCAATCATTATAATTACTCAATATATTATTCAATAGCAATTCAGCTTGCTCAACAGTTCTTTCCCTGAAAACACAACCAACACAACTATCCAGGTGGTCTCTGGAAGCATCGGTTAGTCCATTATAAAAGATATCAAGTATTTCATTTTTCTTGAGAGGATGATCAGGCAAAGCATTAAGTAATTGGAGAAGCCTCCCCCAAGCTTGTGGGAGACTCTCTTCTTCAATTTGCACAAAGTTAAATATTTCCCTTAAGGCAGCTTGTTTCTTATGAGCGGGGAAATATTTTGCAGAGAAGTAGTAAATCATATCCTGGGGCCTACGCACACAACCAGGAGCAAGAGAATTAAACCATAACTTAGCATCACCCTTTAATGAGAAAGGAAACAATTTAAGAATATAGTAATAGCAAAAAAATTCCTCATGAGCAAATAGGGTGGCTATATCATTCAATTTATTAAGATGTGCCACAACAGTTTCAGATTCATAACCATAGAAAGGATCAGATTCAACCAAAGTAATTAACTTAGGATCGACAGATAATTCATAATCCTTATCAGTAACAAAGATAGGTGAAGTAGCAAACTCAGGATCATATTTCATTCTAGCATTCAATGACTTTTCTTTCAGCTTAGCTAATAGTTTCTTAAGATCGTCTCTATCATTGCAAGCAAGAAAGTCTCTAGTAGTTTCCTCACCCATAATATAACCCTCGGGTACAATAGGCAATTCATATCTAGGGGAGAATCATAATCTTCAGTTTCAATAATATCATCAGTTTCAGTAATTTCATTTTCTAGCCCTAGCAAGTTGTTTATCAAGAAATTCACCTAGTGGCACAGTACTATCAAGCAGAGAAGTAGTTTCATCATAAGCATCATGCATAGCAGAAGTGGCATCATCAATAACATGCGACATATCCGAATCAATAGCAGGTGTAGGTGTCGCAAGTTTACTCAAAACAGAAGGAGAATCAAGTGCAGAGCTAGATGGCAGTTCCTTACCTCCCCTTGTAGTTGAGGGAAAAATCTTGGTTCTTTGATCTTTCAAATTCCCCGTAGTGATCAACAGATATAAATCCCAAGTGACTCAGAGAATAGAGCTATGCTCCCCAGCAACGGCGCCAGAAAAAGGTCTTGATAACCCACAAGTATAGGGGATCGCAACAGTTTTCGAAGCTAGAGTATTCAACCCAAATTTATTGATTCGACACAAAGGGGAGCCAAAAAATATTCTCAAGTATTAGCAGTTGAGTTGTCAATTCAACCACACCTGAAAGACTTAATATCTGCTGCAAAATATTTAGTAGCACAGTAGTATGGAAGTAGTGGAACGGTGGAAAAAGTAACAGTGGCAGTTTTGTAGCGATCGTAACAGCGGCAACGTAAAAGTAACAGAGCAAAGATCAGTATGAAACGAACTCATAGGGAATGGATCAATGATGGATAATTATGTCGGATAGCATTCATCATGCAATAGTTATAACATAGGGTGACAGGGAACTAGCTCCAATTCATCAATATAATGTAGGCATGTATTTCGAATATAGTCATACGTGCTTATGGAAAAGAACTTACATGACATCTTTTGTCCTACCCTCCCGTGGCAGCGGGGTCCTATTGGAAACTAAGGGATATTAAGGCCTCCTTTTAATAGATAATTGTACCAAAGCATTAGCACTTAGTGAATACATGAAGTCCTCAAACTACGGTCATCACCAGGAAGTGTCCTGACTATTGTCACTTCGGGATTGCCGGATCATAACATGTAGTAAGTGACTATAACTTACAATGTAGGATCAAGAACACAAATATATTCATGAAAACATAATAGGTTCAGATATGAAATCATGGCACTTGGGCCCTAGTGGCAAGCATTAAGCATAGCAAAGTCATAGCAACATCAATCTTAGAACATAGTGGATACTAGGGATCAAACCCCAACAAAACTAACTCGATTACATAGTAAATCTCATCCAACCCATCACCGTCCAGCAAGCCTACAATGGGATTACTCACGAACGGCGGTGAGCATCATGAAATTGGTGATGGAGGATGGTTGATGATGACGATGGCGACGATTTCCCCTCTCCGGAGCCCAAAACGGACTCCAAATCTGCCCTCCCGAGGAAGAACAGGAGGTGGCGGCGGCTTCGTATCGTAAAACTTGATGAATCCTTCTCTCTGGGTTTTTTCCCCCGAACGTGAATATATGGAGTTGGAGTTGAGGTCGCTGGAGGTCTAGGGGGTCCACAAGGACAGAGGGCGCACCCCCACCCTTGTGGACAGGGTGTGGGCCCCCTTCGGTTGATTCTTTCGCCAATATTTTTTATTTATTCCAAAACTGATCTACGTGAAGTTTCAGGTCATTCCAAGAACTTTTATTTCTGCACAAAAATAACACCATGGCAATTCTGCTGAAAACAGCGTCAATCCGGGTTAGTTCCATTCAAATCATGCAAATTAGAGTCCAAAACAAGGGCAAAAGAGTTTGGAAAAGTAGATACGATGGAGACGTATCATCTACCGTGCTTGCTAATTATTATTTTAAGGTGTTGTACCTAAGAAACTAGGAGATCCAGGAATACCAACTATACCATGCTCCATTAAAAGAAACTATGTCAAAACAGCTTTATGTGATTTAGGAGCCGGTGTTAGTGTTGTGCCTTTCTCTTTATACAAAATACTTGATTTGAATAAACTCACCTACTGAAATATCATTGCAAATGGCTGAAAAATCAACTGCCATACCTATCGGTATTTGTGAGGATTGATGTCGCTTGAAGCTACGTCGGTATTTCCCCAAAGAGGAAGGGGTGATGTAGCACAGCGGCGGTAGGTATTTCCCTCAGATATGAAACCAAGGTTATCGAACCAGTAGGAGAACCAAGCAACACAACGTAAACAGCCCCTGCACATAAATAACAACACCTCGCAACCCGACATGTTAAAGGGGTTGTCAATCCCTTTCGGGTAATGGCAGCAGAAATTGCGTGTTGACGGGAGAAAGTTGTAATAGATTGAATAAATAGATCGCAAATAAAATAAAGTGCAGCAAAGTATTTTTGTATTTTTGGTTTAATAGATCTGAATAAAAAGTGCAAATAAAATAGACCGCGAAGCAAATATATGAGAAAGAAGACCCGGGGGCCGTAGATTTCACTAGTGGCTTCTCTCGAGAAAGATAGCAAACGGTGGGTAAACAAATTACTGTTGGGCAATTGATAGAACTTCAAATAATTATGACGATATCCAGGCAATGATCATTACATAGGCATCACGTCCAAGATTAGTAGACCGACTCCTGCCTTCATCTACTACTATTACTCCACACATCGACCGCTATCCAGCATGCATCTAGTGTATTAAGTTCATGGAAAAACGGAGTAATGCAATAAGAACGATGACATGGTGTAGACAAGATCCGTTTATCTATGGCAGTAGATATAGATCCCATCTTTTTATCCTTAGTAGCAATGATACAGTCGGTTCCCTTTCTGTCACTGGGATCAAGCACCGTAAGATCGAACCCACTACCGGGCACCTCTTCCCATTGCAAGATAAATAGATCAAGTTGGCCAAACAAAACCCAAATATCGGAGAAGAAATACGAGGGTATAAAGAGATCATGCATATAAGAGATCAAAGAAACTCAAATAACTTTCATGGATATAAAAAGATATAACTGATCATAAACTCGAAGTTCATCAGATCCCAACAAACACACCGCAAAAGAGTTACATCATATGGATCTCCAAGAGACCATTGTATTGAGAATTCAGCGAGAGAGAGAAAGCCATCTAGCTACTAACTACGGACCCGAAGGTCTACAAAGAACTACTCACGCATCATCGGAGAGGCACCAATGGAGGTGGTGAACCCCATCCGAGATGGTGTCTAGATTGGATCTGGTGGTTCTGGACTCTGCGGCGGCTGGATGAATATTTCACTGACTCCCCTAGGGTTCTGGGATTTTTGGGGTATTTATAGAGCAAAGAGGCGGTCCCGGGGGCACCCGAGGTGGGCACAACCCACTAGGGCGCGCCTGGGCCTCCTGGCGCGCCCTGCTGGGTTGTGCCCCCCTCGGGGCACCCCCTAGGTGCAACTAGGGCTCATTGCCTTTCTTCTGGCCCATAAAAAATCATCATGGAGTTTCGTGGCATTTGGACTTTGTCTGATATTGATTTCCTGCGATGTAAAAAACATGGAAAAAACAGCAACTGACACTTGGCACTATGTCAATAGGTTAGTACCAAAAAATGATATAAAATGACTACAAAATGATTATAAAACATCCAAGATTGATAATAAAACAGCATGGAACAATCAAAAATTATAGATACGTTGGAGACGTATCAGCATCCCCAAGCTTAACTCCTACTCGTCCTCGAGTAGGTAAGTGATAAAAACAGTATTTTTGATGTGGAGTGATGTTCATCAAGTCATATCATACTCTTTTCTTTATAGCATGGACATTTGGACTTTTATGTGATTCAAAGCAATAGTCTAGTTTTGACATAATAATTTAGATACTCAAGCATATCAACAAGCAACCATGTCTCTCAAAATATCAATGCTAAAATAAGTTATCCCTAGCCCATCATGCTCAAACATTGATCCATTCATGAAACACACTCGAATATTAGCTACACCCAATATTTAAGTACGATCATATTTCCTCCTAGTTGGTGCTTTTTATGAGAGAAGATGGAGACTCAAAATAGAAATAAAAATTGCATAAAGTAAAAGAAAGGCCCTTTGCAGAGGGAAGTAGGGATTTGTAGAGGTGCCAGAGCTCAAAGCAAAAAAATAGAGATAAAAACATTTTGGGAGGTGTATCCATCCCACCAACAAAAACGACTCAGAGTTTCGAACACTTTCCATGCTACATATGCCATAGGCGGTTCCCAAACAGAAAATAAAGTTTATTCCTTTTTCCACCATTCATTTACTTTCCATGGCTAACCGTATCCACGGATGCCCTCCATACCAACACTTTCCAAGGAATTTATTATTTGACAACATAAAGTAAATTCATTTTTGCATTTCGGGACTGGGCAACCCTAAGACCTTTGCCTTACTCTCGTGCAATGACAAGTGAATAAACACTCATCTTGAGAATAACACATCTAGCATGGAAAATATTAGCCACCCGTTACCATTCCGTGAGCGAAACAAACACACAAAAGAGAAGTTTATTTTGAAAATTAGAGATGGCACATGCAAATTTGCTTAGAGATGGCACATGAAAATTTGCTTAGAACGGCAAAAGAATACCTCATATAGGTAGATATACTGGACTCATGTGGCAAAACTGGTTTAAAGGATTTTGGATGCACAAGTAGAGATCATACTTGGTGCAAAATGAAGGCTAGCAAAAAGATTGAGAAGCGACCAACCAAGAAACGAATAATCTCATAAGCAAGCATTAGGCATAATTAACACCGAATAATGCACCACAAGTAGGATATAATTTTCATTGCATGATTATTGACTTTCGTGCATGCATAGGGAATCACAAACCTTAACACCAATATTCTTACTAGAGCAGAATTACTCATCAACATAACTCACATATCACATCATCATATCTCAAAACTATTACTAAGAATCAAGTTTATTTTGTCCAATGATCTTTATGACATTTTTTTCTTTATCCTTCTTGGATATCTATCACTTTGGGACTAATTTTCATGTGTTGCTTTTCATAAGCTCAAACAAGTATAAGTGAAGATCATGAGCATAACAAATTTTCTTTCTCTCAAAATAATTTAAGTGAAGCAAGAGAGAATTTCTTCAAAATTTTACTAACTCTCAAATAAATCCAAGTGAAGCAAGAGATTATTTCTTCAAAAATAACAAAGCACACCGTGCTCAAAAAGATATAAGTGAAGCACTAGAGCAAGTCCTAGCTCATAAAATATTTAAGTGAAGCACAGAGAGCAATTCTAACAAGTCATGAAATAATTTTGGCTCTCTCAAATAGGTGTGTCCAGCAAGGATTGATGACTTAAAACACAAAATAAAACAAGCAAAGACACATATCATACAAGACGCTCCAAGCAAAACACATATCATGTGACGAATAAAAATATAGTCTCGAGTAAAATACCGATAGTTGTTGGAAGAAAGCGGGGATGCCACTCGGGGGCATCCCCAAGCTTAGTTGGTTGCTCATTCTCGGATAATAGCTTGGGATGCCGCGGCATCCCCAAGCTTAGGCTCTTACATCCTTCCATCATCCATCGTAAGATAACCCAAAACTTGAAAACTTCAATCACACAAAACTCAACAAAACCTTCGTGAGATCCGTTAGTGTAAGAAAAATAAATCACTACTATAAGTGCTGTATCAAACCAATTCATATTTTGTTTTTGTATTATATCTACTGTATTCCAACTTTTCTATGGCAAAAACTCATCAAAGAAAACCATAGAGCCATCAAAATAAGCACACAACACAAAGAAAACAGAATCTGTCAAAACAGAACATTCTGTAGTAATCTGACTTTTGCGAATACTTATGGAACTCCAAAAATTCTACCAAATTAGGAATACCAGGTTAATTTGTATATTAATCTTCTGCAGAAATAATCAGAGCAAAACCTCTTTTATGTGATTTATTAAAATTATTTTCGTGAGCATAAAGTTTCTGTCTTTTTCAGCAAGATCAAACAACTATCACCCAAGAAGATCCTAAAGGCTTTACTTGGCACACACTAATTAAAACATAAAAAACACAATCATAACAGTAGCATAATTGTGCTAACACTCAAGAACAGAAAGCAAAAAGCAAAAATAAATTTTATTCATTGGGCTGCCTCCCAACAAGCGCTATAGTTTTACGCCCTTAGCTAGGCATAAAGCAAGGATCTAAGTTTTGTCATCTTTGGTTTGAGATCCATAAGATGCCCTCATGATTGATTCATAAGGTGGCTTAATTTTTGTTCTAGGAAAGTGTTCCATACCTTTCCTCAAAGGAAATTGGAACTTAATATTGCCTTTTTTCATATCAATCACGTCACCGATAGTGCGTAAAAATGGTCTACCAAGAATAATTGGACAAGACGGATTGCAATCAATATCAAGAACAATAAAATCTATGGGCACATAATTCCTATTTGCAAGAATAAGAACATCATTAATTCTTCCCATAGGCTTTTTAATAGTAGAATCCGCCAAGTGCAAATTCAAAGAACATTCTTCAAGATTGGTAAGACCAAGCACATCACATAAAGATTTCGGAATTGTAGAAACACTAGCACCCAAATCACACAAAGCAAAACACTCATAATTTTTAATCTTCACTTTGATAGTAGGTTCCCAGTCATCATGCAATTTTCTAGGAATTGATACTTCTAATTCCAATTTTTCTTCAAGAGCTTTCATCATAGCATCAACAATATGTTTAGTATAAGTTTTGTTTTGTTCAAAGGCATGGGGTGAATTTAGCATGGATTTCAACAAAGAAATACAATCAATCAAAGAGCAACTATCATAATTAAATTCTTTGTAATCCAAGATAGTGGGTGCATCACTAGCTAAAGTTTTGACCTCTCCAAACCCACATTCATCAATTTTCTCAACAAGATTTTCACCCTCCGAAATATTGGGACGCCTTCTACCTAAAGTTGACTCTTCTCCAGTCCCTTTTTCATCATTCTTAACTTTACTAAACAAGGAATCAATAGAAGAAACACCAATCATTTTAAGATCTTCATCATCTTTGTAAGAATAATCACTAGAAAAAGCTTTCTCTAAAAAATCTCTTTTAGCTCTAAGCATAGCAGTTCTTTTCTTACTTTCATCCATAGAAACATAAAGAGCTTTAATTGATTCATCAACTTTAGGCACAAAAATTTTCAACTTGAGATTTTCCACATCATGAGCAATTCTATCAACACTTCTAGACAAATCATCAACCTTATTCAACTTTTCTTCTATGGAAGTGTTGAAAACTTTTTGCGTGTTGATAAATTCTTTAATATTATTCTCAAGATCAGAGGTGTTCCTATTATTATTATAAGATTGATTTACATAGGAATTACCATAATTATTAGAGGAATTACTAGGAAAAGGCCTAGGATTAAAATTTCCTCTATAAGCATTGTTGTTGAAATTATTTCTAGAGTTAAAATTCACATCAATGGCATCAATATTTTGCTCAATAAATTAGACAAAAGCATATCATTAAAATAAATAGGAGCACTTTTACTAGCAACTAATTTCATAAGAGCATCAACTTTATCACTCAAAGAAGAAATTTCTTCAACCGAATTAACTTTTTTACTAGTAGGAGCCCTTTCGGTATGCCATTTGTGAATAATTTGCCATGATATTATCAAGCAATTTGGTGGCTTCACCCAAAGTAATTTCCATAAAAGTACCACCCGTGGCAGAATCTAAAAGATTACGAGAAACAAATTCAACCCCGCATAAAAATTTTGTATGATCATCCAAAGATTTAACCCATGAGTTGGGCAATTCCTTAGCATCATTTTCATCCTTTCCCAAGATTGTGCAACATGCTCATGTTCAAGTTGATTGAAATTCATGATCTGGGTTCTAAGGGAAATAATTTTTGCAGGAGGAAAATACTTAGTGATAAAAGCATCTTTGCACTTATTCCAAGAATCGATACTATTGCGAGGCAAAGAAGAGAACCAAATTTTTGCAGAATCACGCAAAGAAAACGGAAATAATTTCATCTTGACCACATCATTGTCCACATCTTTTTTCTTTTGCATATCGCATAATTCCACGAAGGTATTAAGATGGGACGCGCATCCTCATTAGGAGTACCAGAAAATTGGTCTTTCATAACAAGATTCAGCAAAGCAGTATTAATATCACAAGTCTCCGCACTAATGGCAGGGGGAGCAAGCGGAGTGCCAATAAAATCATTGTTGTTGGTATTTGAGAAATCACATAATTTGGTGTTCTCTTGAGTCATGATGACCACACAACAAGATTGCACTCAAAAACAGATTCGGCAAGAAAACGGCAAACGGGAAAAGAGAGGCGAATAAAACGGTAAATTTTTGTGAAGTGGGGGAGAGGAAAACGAGAGGCAAATGGCAAACAATGTAAATTGCAAGGAGATGAGATTTGTGATTAGGAACCTGGTTATGTTGAAGATCCTCCCTGGCAACGGCGCCAGAAATTCCTTTTGATGTCACTTGAAGCTACGTCAGTATTTCCCCAAAGAGGAAGGGATGATGCAGCATAGCGGCGGTAGGTATTTCCCTCAGATATGAAACCAAGGTTATCGAACCAGTAGGAGAACCAAGCAACACAACGTAAACATCCCCTGCACACAAATAACAACACCTCGCAACCCGACGTGTTAAAGGGGTTGTCAATCCCTTTCGGGGTATGACGCCTAGAGATAGGCAAAAGACATGAGGTAATTTGTAGAAGATTGATAAATCGAACGCCAAATAAAATAATAAGAATCAATTGCAGCAAGGTATTTTTGTATTTTGGTTTAATAGGTCTGAAAATAAATGCAAGAGAAAATAGATCGCAAAAGCAAATATGATGAAAAGAGACCCGGGGGCCGTAGGTTTCGCTAGTGGCCTTCTCTCGAGAAACATAGAAATGGTGGGTGAACAAATTTACTGTTGGGAAATTGAATAGAACTTCAAATAATCATGACGATGTCCAGGCAAAGATCATTACATTGGCATCACGTCCAAGATTACTAGATTTACTCTGCCTGCATCGACTACTATTACTCCCCACATGACTGCTATCCAGCATGCATCTAGTGTATTAAGTTCATGAGAAAATGAAGTAATGCGATAAAATCGATGACATGATGTAGACAAGATCCGTTCATCTATTGCAGCAGATATGGATCCCATCTTTTTATCCTTAGTAGCAACGATACATACGTGTCGGTTCCCTTTCTGTCACTGGGATCAAGCACCGTAAGATCGAACCCACTACGGGCACCTCTTCCCATTGCAAGATAAATAGATCAAGTTGGCCAAACAAAACCCAAATATCGGAGAAGAAATACGAGGCTATAAGAGATCATGCATATAAGAGATCAAAGAAACTCAAATAACTTTCATGGATATAAAAAGATATAACTGATCATAAACTCGAAGTTCATCAGATCCCAACAAACACACCGCAAAAGAGTTACATCATATGGATCTCCAAGAGATCATTGTATTGAGAATTCAGCGAGAGAGAGAAAGCCATCTAGCTACTAACTACGGACCCGAAGGTCTACAAAGAACTACTCACGCATCATCGGAGAGGCACCAATGGAGGTGGTGAACCCCATCCGAGATGGTGTCTAGATTGGATCTGGTGGTTCTGGACTCTGCGGCGGCTGGATGAATATTTCACTGACTCCCCTAGGGTTCCAGGATTTTTGGGGTATTTATAGAGCAAAGAGGTGGTCCGGGGGGCACCCGAGGTGGGCACAACCCACCAGGGTGCGCCTGGGCCTCCTGGCGTGCCCTGGTGGGTTGTGCCCCCCTCGGAGCACCCCCAGGTGCAACCTGGGCCCATTGCCTTTCTTCTGGCCCATAAAAAATCATCATGGAGTTTCGTGGCTGGACTTCGTCTGATATTGATTTCCTATGATATAAAAAACATGGAAAAAACAGCTGCTGGCACTTGGCACTATGTCAATCGGTTAGTACCAACAAATGATATAAAATGACTATAAATGATTATAAAACATCCAAGATTGATAATAAAACAACATGGAACAATCAAAAATTATAGATACGTTGGAGACGTATCAAGGATGTGCCCGTAGTTGTTGCAAATGTTACTATCTTAACAGACTTTGCTATACTTGAGATGCCCGAGGACAACAACGTGTCGATTATCCTTGGTAGACCTTTTTTGAATACTGCATGGGCTATTACTAATTGCAATAAAAGCAAAGTCACTTTTCATATCAATGGTAATTGATACGTCTCCAACGTATATATAATTTTTTATTGTTCCATGTTGTTATATTATCAATCTTGGATGTTTTATATTCATTATATAGCAACTTTATATCATTTTCTCGGACTAAGCTATTGACATATACCCAGTGCCAGTTGTTGTTTTTTGCTTGTTTTTTACTTCGCAGAAAATCAATACCAAACGGAGTCCAAATGCCATGAAACTTTTTAGAGAATTTTTTCTGCCTAGAAGACACCAAGGGAGCCCAAGAAGTGCACTAGAGGAGGCCCGTGGGGCCCACTAGGCACCAGGGTGCGCCAGAGGCCCTTGGCGCGCCCTGGTTGGTAGTGGGGCCCACTGGAAGCTTCTCCACCGCCTCTCAGCTCTATAAATACTCTAATATTCTATAAACCCTAGAGGAACAAAGAGAAAATAGCTTCCACCGCCGCAAGTTTCAGAACCACAAGATCCAATCTAGAGGCCTTTTCCGGCACCCTGCCAGAGGGATCAACGATCACGGAGGGTTTTTTCTTCAACACCCTTGCCCCTCCGATGATGTGGTCCATGAAGTTATTCCTACATGAATAGATCTTGTCTACATCATGTCATCGTTCTTATTGCATTACTCCGTTTTCCATGAACTTAATACACTAGATGCATGTTGGATAGCAGTTGATGTCTGGAGTAATAGTAGTAGATGCAGAATCGTTTCGGTCTACTAATCTTGGACGTGATGCCTATATACATGACATTGCCTTGGACATCGTCATAATTATTTGCTCTTCTATCAATTTCCCAACAGTAATTTGTTTACCCACCGTATGCTATTTTCTTGAGAGAAGCCTCTAGTGAAATCTACGGCCCCCGGGTCTTATTTCCTATCATATTATTTTTAGCTATTAATCCAAAAATCCAAAAATAAATTGTTGCACTTTTTATTTATTTATTTTATTTTGTTCTTTTTTAGATCTATTCAACCAATCTCATACAATTTAATCTATCTCAATACCGAGGAGGGATTGACAACCCCTCTTACGCGTTGGGTTGCAAGTATTTTTTATTTGTGTGCAGGTATTGTTTATAGAGTTTGGGTGGATCCTCCTACTGTATTGATAACCTTGGTTTCATAACTGAGGGAAATACTTACCGTTGTTGTGCTGTGTCATCCTATCCTCTTCGGGGAAATACCAACGCAGATACAAGCAACGAGGAAGAATTTTTGGCGCCGTTGTTGGGGAGGATCATGTACAGATCTATCAAGTACCCAATCTCAAATGTCACCTCCTTGCAATTTAGTTTATTTGCCATTTGCCTTTCGTTTTCATCTCCCCCACTTCTAAAATGTTTTCGGAAAATCACAAAAATATTTGCCTTCTTTTTCGTTTGCCTTTTTCTCGTTCGATCTTTTGTTTGCTTGTGTTGCCATGTGCCTTCTATTTGCTTGCATCTTCGCTTGCTAAAAATCTATTGATATGGACCCTCATCCACTTGCTAATCTTTTTAAAAGATCCAATCATGATGAACCAATTTCTAGTGAGTTGAGTGCACTAGATTATCTTTATGAAGTTTTGCTTGAAATTCGTGAATCTGAAATTTGTGATGAAGTGTTAAACAAATTTTTTTATAAAGTGATTCATGATAGGTCCTTCAATGAAAAGCATGATTGCCATGATATTATTATAAATTCTATTAATGTCAGTTGTGCTAATAATGTGCAAAACCCCAAGCTTGGGGATGATAATTTTGTTATGTCTACTATTTATTGCAATGATCATGATTGGGGTGACAATGTTTCTTATGATCTTGAAAATTTATTTAATCCTCATGATGAATATGATATTGATAGTAATGCTTGCAATAATATTGAAAGTGGGTTTGGAAGAGCGTCAACTTTAAGTAAAAATAGACTCACACATTTGGAGAGTGTTCAATCTTATGAATTTTCTGATAAAAGTGGGTTTGGAGAGGTCATGACTTTATTTGAAGATAATCCCCCCATTTTGGAAGAGTATCAACTTTGCATGCATGTGGATCATGTATAAAATATTTTATGTGATAGTTATATTGTTGAATTTGATTATCATCCTACATGTAATTATTATGAGATAGGAAAACATGGTTGTAGAGATTTTCATGTTACTAAATTACCTCTCGTTATGTTGAGATTGCTATTTTTTCTTTCTTCTTCCTTGCATATGCTAGATATTTCTTGTCTTGATAATTTGTTTGCCTATAAAATTTCTATGCATAGGAAGTATGTTAGACTTATAAGTGATTTTCACATGATTTATGATGCTCACTTCGTGTTTCGATTCTTCTCTTTCATGTGAGCATCATTAAAATTATCAATGCCTAGCTAAAAGGCTTTAAAGAAAAGCGCTTGTTGGGAGACAACCCAATATTTTTATTTTCTGTTTTTCAATAATTACACAATTATTACTCCGTTATTATTGCGCTTTTTATGTTTTAATTAGTGTTTGTGCCAAGTAATGCATTTAGGATGGCTTGGGTGATAGTTGATTTGATCTTGTTGGAAAACAGAAACTTTTACGTCCAGTAGCAGAATTGTTAAAAATTACTGGAGCGACGAAAAACTGTGAATTTTTTACACAAGATTTATATATGAAATGCCTCTGTTTTCCCAATTTTTCAGAATTTTTGGAGTTACATAAGTATGAGTAAAATTTGAGTCTTTACAGACCATTCTGTTTTTGACAGATTCTATTTTCGTTGCATGTGTGCTTATTTTGATGAATCTACGGACTATACCGGGGGGTATTATGCACGGTTGAGTTAGAATAAATATGAATGGGTTTACAACAGTACTTAAAGTAAAGATTAGTTTTCTTATACTAACGGATCTCACGAAGGTTTTTGTTAAGTTTTGTGTGATTGAAGTTTTCAAGTTTTGGGTGAGATCACGATGGATGAAGGAATAAGGAGTGAAAAGATCCTAAGATAGGAGATGCCCATGGCACCCCAAGGTAATATTCAAGGAGTACCAAGCAATAAAGCTTGGTTATGCCCCGGAAGGCATCCCCTCTTTCTTCCAACGACCATCGGTAATTTTACTTGGAGCTATATTTTTATTCGGCACATATCATGATTTTTGCTTGGAGCGTCTTGTATTTTATAAGTCTTTGCTTGTTTTGCTTTTTAGTTTGTCACAATAATCCTTGCTGGAAACACCTATTTGAGAGAGCCATAATTATGCTATGCTTTATTAGAATTGCTCTATGTGCTTCACTTAAATTTTTTGAGCTATGGAATTGCTCTAGTGCTTCACTTATATCTTTTTTAGCACGGTGGTGCTTTGATTTTGAAGAAATATTATCTCATGCTTCACTTAGATTATTTTGAGAGTTTGTAAAATTTTAAAGAAATATCCTCTCATTGCTTCACTTATATTATTTTCAGAGATGAAAATTGTTTTGAATAAATATGTGCTCTCATGCTTCACTTAAATTTATTTGAGAGCTTTGTTAGTAGCAATGGTAATATATGAACTAGTCCCAACGTGATAGATATTCAAGAGGGGTATAATAAAAACTTTCATGAAGAAATATGAAGATAATAATATGTGAGACATGTTGGTGAGTAATTATGCTTTAGTAAGAATATTGGTGTTAAGGTTTGTGATTCCCTATGCAAGCACGAAAGTCAATAGTTATGCAATGAAATTACATCCTACTTGTGGTGCATTATTCGATGTTATTTATGTTTAATGCTCTTTTATGATTGTTTTCATTTCTTGGTCGGTCGCTTCTCAATCTATTTGCTAGCCTCCATTTGTACTAAGTAGGAATACTACTTGTGCATCCAAACTCCTTAAACCAAGTTGTCCCAAATGATTCCACCATACCTACCTATATGAGGTATTTCCGTGCTGTTCCAAGTAAATTTGTATGTGCCAACTCTACTTTTCAGAATAAATTTCCTTTTTGTGTGCCCGTACCACTCGTGAAGCGGCAGGGGGTGGCCAATATTTTTCATTCTAGATATTTTATTCTCAAGATGAGTGTTTATTCACTTGCCATTGCATGAGAGTTTGGCAAGGTAATAGGGATGCCCAGTCCCAAAATGAAAAAAAATGTTGTTCAATAATAAATTCCTGGGAAAGTGTTGGTATGGAGGGCACCCGTGGATACAACTAGCCCTGGATTGTGAAAGAATGGTGGAAATGGAATAAACTTTATTTTCTCTTTGGGAACCGCCTATGATTTATCTAGCATGGAAAGTATTGGGAATTCTCGGTCGTTTTCATTGACACGAAAAGCATGCCTCCCAAAACAATTTTACCTCTCAATTTAAGCTTTGAGCTTTTGCACCTCTACAAATCTCTGCTTCCCTCTGCGAAGGGCCTATCTATTTACTTTTATGCAATTTTTATTTTTTTGAGTCTCCATCTTCTCTTATAAAGCACCAACTAGGGAACACTATTATCATACTTGTGCATTAGGCATAGTTAATATTTGAGTATGCTTCGTGAATGGATCAATGATTGAGCATAATGGGCTAGGGATAGCTTTCTTTAGTGTTGATATTTTGAAAGACATGGTTGCCTGTTGATATGCTTGAGTATTGATGTCCTTATGTCAAATATAGAATATTACTTTGAGTCATCTAAAAGTCCAAATGTCCATGCTACAAAAGAAAAGATTATGAGATGAACGAGTTAGGAAACATTCCACATCAAAAATTCTGTTTTTATCATTTACCTACTCGAGGACGAGCAGGAATTAAGCTTAGGGATGCTGATACGTCTCTAGTGTATCTATAATTTTTGACTAACCTATTGACATAGTGCCCAGTGCCAGTTGTTTTTGCTAGTTTTTTACTTCGCAAAAAATCAATACCAAATGGAGTCCAAATGCCACGAAACTTTTTGGAGAATATTTATGCCCTAGAAGACACCAAGGGAGCCCAAGGAGTGCACCAGAGGTGGCCCCTGGCGCGCCCTGGTGGGTAGTGGGGCCCACGGGAAGCTTCTCCACCGCCTCTCAGCTCTATAAATACTCTATTATTCCAGAAACCCTAGAGGAACAAAGAGAAATAGTTTCCGCCGCCGCAAGTTCCAGAGCCACAAGATCCAATCTAGAGGCCTTTTCGGCACCCTGCTGGAGGGGTTCTTCATCAACACCCTTGCCCCTCCGATGATGCGTGAGTAGTTTACCACAGACCTACGTGTCTGTAGGCAGTAGCTAGATGGCTTCTTCTGTCTTTTCGTTCTTCAATACAATGTTCTCCTTGATGTTCTTGGAGATTTATTTGATGTAATGACTTTTTGCGGTGTGTTTGTTGGTATCTGATGAATTGCGAGTTTATGATCAGTTCTACCTATGAATATTATTTGAGTCTTCTCCGAACTCTTTTATGCATGATCTTTATAGCCTCGTATTTCTTCTTCGAAAACTTTAGTTGGTTTGGCCAGCTAGATTGATTTTTCTTGAATGGGAAGAGGTGCTTTGTGATGGGTTCGATCTTGCGGTGCTCAATCTCAGTGACAGAAAGAGACATGACACGCATGTATCGTTGCCATTAAGGGTAAAAATATGGGGTCTATTCCTACATGAATAGATCTTGTCTACATCATGCCATCGTTCTTATTGCATTACTCCATTTTTCCATGAACTTAATACACTAGATGCATGCTGGATAGCGGTTGATGTGTGGAGTAATAGTAGTAGATGTAGAATCATTTCGGTCTAATAATCTTGGACGTGATGCCTATATACATGATCATTGCCTTGGATATCGTCATAATTATTTGCTCTTCTATCAATTGCCCAACAGCAATTTGTTTACCCACGGTGTGCTATTTTCTTGAGAGAAGCCTCTAGTGAAATATACGGCCCCGGGATCTATTTCCTATCATATTATTTTCAGATCTATTAATCCAAAAATCCAAAAATACCTTGCCGCACTTTTTATTTCTTTATTTTATTTTTTGCTTTTGTTAGATCTATTCAACCAATCTCATACAATTTAATCTATCTCAATACCGAGGAGGGATTGACAACCCCTCTTATGCATTGGGCTGGAAGTATTTGTTATTTGTGTCCAGGTACTATTTACATAGTTTTGGTGGATTCTCCTATTGGATTGATAATCTTGGTTTCATAACTGAGGGAAATACTTACCGTTGTTGTGTCGCATCATCCTCTCCTCTTCAGGGAAATACCAACGCATATACAAGCGATCTGTAATGAGCATGCGGTGCACTTTCCGAAGAAACAATTTCAAGTTAATGGAATTAATGTTATTGAAAAATCTCCGACAATTATTATTGGAAGTTTTCAACTCCCTGTACCTACTACCAAAAAATAAATATGAAACTCTTATTGCTGGGGAGATGCTTATCCCCGTTGAGGTAACTTAGTGTTTTTACGAAAATTCTTCGGGTTCATGTTAATCTTAAGTGGTTGTTAATAAGACTTAATCAACCTTATTAATGGATTACTTTTGAGAGACATGTGGTCGATGAATTTAGTAAGCACAACCTTCTGTACCACTTTTTGTTTTATGTTATTTTTAGTTAAATACAATAAAATGCCATGTTTATCCTCTTTTCTCAATTTTTCATGCAATAAAAAAGTGCCCAAAAATAAAGTACTCAAAATGACCTAAAATTTTGACACGATTTTTTTCTGAATATTTAAGATTTTTTTTACAAATAACATCACGGGGGGTGCCCCTGGTGCCCACTAGGCACAAGGGCTCTCGAGCTACCCCAGGTGCGCCCTGGTGGGCAGTGGGCCCCATGAGCCCCCCCCCTCACTTATCCCTTTAGCCCATATCATCAGTTCATCACCTACCTCCAAAAAAATCACTCTAGCTCTCTCTCTCTCTCTCTCTCTCGTGTTCTTGCTCTCAAACCCACGGATTTCGATCTCTTTGCTTGAAGCTCCATTTCCGAAACTGTTTTGGGGAATTACTACTTGGCATGTGACTCCCCCATTCCTCCAATTAGTTTTTGTTCTAGTGGTTTATATTTTGAGTAATTAGCTACTCTTGGTGCTGCTGTAAATGAGCTTGCATGTTGAATTCTTTGAGGTCCAAGTAGTTTGAATGCTTGATATAGCCTCTAGACATCCATATGAGTAGTTGCTATCAATCATGTGAAGTTTTGTTGATAAAATTTTGTGGCCCACAAATTTCAGAAATTTGTTCTTAGGAAGATGGACCTTTTTCGAAGGAATTCATCTAAGAAGAATGCCAAGGGAGTCACCGGTGAATCATCAGCTAGTGACATCAACACTCCACGATGGACGGAGGTCCGGCCGTGCGAATGGCCGCACATTGGCTTCATGGAAGAAGCCGGGTTCCATCAAGAGTTAGCGCAATTCATTGCAATGTTGGACTTACCAACTTCCTAGCAGATGAGTGTGACCAACACCCTCACGAACTCCTTTGTGCAAAAAATTTATTTTCTGAATAGGCATGAACCTCCTGCGGTGCGGTTTAATTCATATTCTGAGACCCGTCAGATACCGCTCACTGAAAATTTGTCAGATATGTCTAATTCCCTCTGATGGGGAATTAAGAGAGCCTAGGCCGGTAGAGTTTGAGGACTTCCTACTCACTTTGACAGTGAGTGAGGAAAGGGGCATGTCGAAAGCCACAACCACTAGTCTACAGTTTCCTTCTGTGCATTACCTTGCCTTATTTATCACAAAGTGTTTGACTGCTAGAGAGAAGGGCGGTATACTTAGTGCCCCTGACCTCGCAATTTTACGCCGTGCACTTCACAATGATCACACCTTTAAACTGGGAGCTATTGTTGCATGTCGTTTGCATCTTAACAGAACTAAGGGTAAAATCCATGGTGGTATTTATGACACTCTCTTAGTGAGTCACTTTAATGTTCAGATACGCCACCAGGACTATCCTTTGCCCAGAGTTTATTTAGATCGCTAATCGATGGCGGACCACCACTTTCTTGATAACACTGATCCACTTAACCCTCTTCGCTATAACTTGGTCTTCAGTGAGAAGACCCATGATATTATTCCGTTGCCTGCACCTGCTTTGTTTGATTCTCATAACAGGAATGGGTACACCGTCCAACCAGCGGACATTGTCGCCTACTGGAACGCCCAGGCAGCGGCAGAGAAGGAGCCCCAGGAGTGGGACGCTCAGGTGCCGCCACCGCAACACTTTTACATGGGACTGAACGGCTACTACAGGTGGTGATTACCAAGTTAGGCCAAAAGCCTAACCTTGGAGGAGTACGTATTTCCACCGACATTACATTCATGTTCACACACTTCATTCCAGTTGTCGGTGTACACAATTTTTCATTGTATTATCCATGTTAGTTTTATTTTCTCGCTTTCTTATTGTGTTTGAATTTTTTTGAGAAAATCCAAAAATATTTCTTGCTTCTCTTCGGTTTTTGTTTCTAGTTCAATTAGTTGTATTATTAAAAGAAAACCCAAAAAGATTTCTCGCTTCTTCTTTTGCTTGTTGGGAGCTTTCCCGTGTAAATAATTTTTCTCATTTTTGTTTTTCTATCTTTAATTTGCTTATTACAGGAAAAACCAAAAACTCCAAAAATATTTCAGTGTATTTCTCTGAGATTCTTTTCTTTTTGTTGAGTCATACCAAGGAGAAGACCACGATGAAATGTTGAGTGGCTCTCATAAGTATTACTGTTGATCTAACAAAGAGTCCATATTTTTTTCTCCTTTGAATAAAATGTTCGCAGATTCCAGCTTAGGCCACGACACTCTTGCACTATTATTATTTTCATATCATTCGGTCGTGCAAGTGAAAGGCAATAATGAAGGTATATGATAAAGTGATTGTGGCGGGAAAAGCGGGTATGAACTCGACTTGTTTTTGTTTTTGTAAATATGTTTAACTCAGTATCCATGATTTAGCATGTTATGATTAAACATGCTTGCAATGACAATTAGAGATTATAGTTGCTCATGCCATGCTTAAGTAGTTAGGAGTGGATAATGATGTATCTTGAGGGTCAACATGCATTAAAATGATTGTGATGTAGTATGATAATATGGTATCATCCTATGAATGTTTCAATTGCCTTGACTTGGCACATGTTCACGCATGTAGTTGAATCAAACCAACATACCCTCCACGATATTTATGTTCATGGTGTTTATATACTACTCATGCTAGTACTCGATGTTAACTATTCATAATGCATGATCATGATCTTTTTGCTCTCTAGTTGGTCGCTTCTCAACCTAATTGCTAGCATCCGCCTGTACTAAGCGGGAATACTGCTTGTGCATCAAAACCCTTAAATCAAAGTTATTCAGATGAGTCCAGTATATCTACCTATATGCGGTATTACCCTGCCATTCCCAGTAAATTTGCACGTGGCACCTCTAAAAATTCAATTGAACATCGGTTTTGTGTGCCCGGACCGCTCATGGAGCGACATGGGGTGGTCTGTATCTTCCACGTTAAGCGGGTTATTCTCATGATGAGTGTTTATTCACTCGTCCTTGCAAGAGAGGGGCTGGTAATAGGGATGCCCAGTCACGAAATCAAAAATTACAAATAATTAAACAAAACTCCCCCGGACTGTTGTTGGCATGGAGGGCACCCGAGGATTCGGCTAGCCATGGCATGTGTTTCTTGGTGGAGGGGGGGGTAAACTTTACTTTTACCGCTTGGGAACCGCTGCTAATGTGTTTAGCATGGAAGATATTGAAAACACTTGGTCGTAACATTGACAGGAAGGGTATACCTCCCAAAATTATATTTATCTCCGATTTAAACTTCGAGCTCTGGCATCTTTGCAAATCCTTGCTTCCCTTTGTGAAGGGACTATCCATTTACTTTTATGTTATTTTTTACTTTTATGTTGAGTCATCACCTTCTCAAACAAGCACCAGTCCTAAGAGCATTATTGTCATCCTCATGCATTGTGTATAGTTAATGTTGAATGCATCATGACCGGATCTCTTCTACCATGAATTACAATGTTTAGTCGCTGCTTGAACTTTGGAGGTGCCCTGCATTTATGTTTTGTGGTCTCAGAAAGGGCTAGCGAGATACCGTTATTATCATATTATATCATGATTGTTTTTGACAAAGTGTTGGCATTTGAGATATCTTATTATTGCTCACTAGTTGATTATGCCATTGATGTGAGTGAATATAATTCCTACGAGTTATTGTCTGCATGGTTAGTTATGATCTTTTGCTGAAAACCTGGGTGCTATTTAAGCATATATATGGACACAAGAACAAAAGAGTTTGTAAAAGTTTTTCTTTATCACTTCCAGTTTGTCAACTGAATTGCTTGAGGACAAGTAAGGGGTTAAGCTTGGGGGAGTTCATACGTCTCCATCGTATCTACTTTTCCTAATGATTTTGCTCTTGTTTTGGACTCTATTTTGCATGATTTGAATGAAACTAACCCGGACTGACACTGTTTTCAGCAGAACTACCATGGTGTTGTTTTTTTGCAGAAATAAAAGTTCTCGAAATCGGACGAAGCTATTTGGAGACAATTTTAGAATAAATAAAAAATATTGGAACCGAGACCCATTAGAGGGGGGCCCAGCTGCCCACTAGGCACCAGGGCACGCCAGCCCCCTCTGGAGTGCCTTGGTGGGTAGTGGGGCCCACGAGGCCCCGTTGACCCTAATTCTGATATAAAATCCTATTTTTCCAGAAAAATAGGAGAGGAAGTTTCATCGCGCTTTACGATACGGAGCCGCCGCCACCTCCTGTTCTTCATCGAGAGGCTAGATCTGGAGCCCGTTCGGGGCTTCGGAGTGGGGGATCTTGGTCTTCGTCATCATCAACCATCCTCCATCACCAATTTCATGATGCTCACCGCCGGGAGTGAGTAATTCCTTCGTAGGCTCACTGGTTGGTGAGGAGTTGGATGAGATTCATCATGTAATCAAGTTAGTTTTGTTAGGGCTTAATCCCTGGTATCCACTATGTTCTGAGATTGATGTCGCTATGACTTTGCTATGCTTAATGCTTGTCACTAGGGCCCGAGTGCCATGATTTCAGATCTGAACTATTTATGTTTTCACCATTATATTTATGTTCGTGATCCGATCTTGCAAGTTATATGCACCCGCTACGTGTTATGATCCGCATACCCCAAGGTGACAATAATTGGGATTCTTTCCGGTGATTACCGTAGTTTGAGGAGTTCATGTATTCACTATGTCTTAATGCTTTGTTTCGGTTCTCTATTAAAAGAAGGCCTTAATATCCCTTAGTTTCCTTATGGACCGCGCTGCCAAAGGAGGATAGGACAAAAGATGTCATGCTAGTTCTTTTCCATAAGCACGTATGACTATTTACGGAATATATGCCTACATTATATTTATGAACTGGAGCTAGTTCTGTATCCCCCTATGTTATGACTGTTATATGATGAATATCATCCAACAAAATCACCGATGCAATGCCTACGAGCTTTTTCACATACTGATCTGCTAAGTTACTACTGTTGTTGATACTCTTACAACTACCACAAAATTATTGCTACTGTTATTACTGTTACTATTGTTGCTACTACTATTGCTATCACTATCAAACTATCATACTATTGTGCTACTGATCACCTTGCTGCAGATATTTAGTCTTCGGGTGTGGTTGAATTGACAACTCAACTGCTAATACTTGCAAATATTCTTTGGCTCCCCTTGTGTTGAATCTATAAATTTGGGTTCAATATTTTACCCTCGAAAACTATTGCGATCCCCTATACTTGTGGGTTATCAACATTGAGGTTTTTGATTCCCGAAGCATGCACATATAGTCTCTCGTTATGCTATGAAGTTGGAGCATGATTTATTATTGATTGTCTTTCTTATGAGTGGCGGTCAGGGACGAGCGATGGTCTTTTCCTACCAATCTATCCCCCTAGGGGCATGTGATGTCTACTACACAACTTGTTCTTGTAGACTCATGTTGGGCCTCCAAGTGCAGAGTTTTGTAGGATAATAGCAAATTTCCCTCAAGTGGATGACCTAAGGTTATCAATCCGTGGGAGGCGTAGGATGAAGATGGTCTCTCTCAAACAACCCTGCAACCAAATAATAAAAAGTCTCTTGTGTCCCCAACACACCAAATACAATGGTAAATTGTATATGTGCACTAGTTCGGCGAAGAGATGGTGATACAAGCATAGCAATAATGGTAGGTATTGATTTTTGTAATAGGAACAATAAAAACAGCAAGGTAACAATTGATAAAACGGAGCACAAACGGTATTGCAATGCTTGAAAATGAGGCTCGGGGTTCGTAATTTCGCTAGTGCAATCTCTCAACAATGCTAATATAATTGGATCATATAACCATCCATCAACGTGCGATGAAGAATCACTCCAAAGTTCGTATATCTAGCGGAGAACATAAGAAGAAATTGTTTGTAGGATACGAAACCACCTTAAATTTATTCTTTCCATTCGATCTATTCAAGAGTTCGTACTAAAATAACACAAAGTTATTCTTTCCATTCGATCTATCCAAGAGTTCATACTAAAATAACACCATATGATACGCATCAACCAACTCTAATGTCACCTAGATACTCCAATGTCACCACAAGTATCCATGATTTAATTACACGATATGCATCAAACAATTTCAGATTCATAATACTCGATCCAACACAAAGAACCTCAAAGAGTGCCCCAAGATTTATACCGGAGAAACAAGGACGAAAATGTGCATCAACCCCTATGCATAGATTACCCCAATGTCACCTCGGGAATCCGCGAGTTGAGTGCCAAAACATATATCAAGTGAATCAATGTAATACCCCATTGTCACCATGGGTATTCATATGCAAGACATATATCAAGTGTTCTCAAATCCATAAAAATATGCAATCCGATAAAACGAAATCTCAAAGGGAAAACTCAATTCATCACAACAAGATAGAGAGGGAGAAACACCCTATGATCCAACTATATTAACAAAGCCCGCGATACATCAAGATCGTGACATCTCAAGAACACAAGAGAGAGAGAGAGAGAGAGATTAAACACATAGCTACAGGTACAAACCCTCAGCCCCGAGGGTGGACTACTCCCTCCTCATCATGGTGGCCGCCGGGATGACGAAGATGGCCCACGGTGATGATTTCCCCCTCCGGCAAGGTGCCAAAACGGGGGCTAGATTGGTTTTTCGTGGCTACAGAGGCTTGCGGCGGCGGAACTTCTGATCTATCGACTCCCCTAGGGTTTTTGGAATATTTGGGAATTTATATGGCGAAGAGGCGATGCGGGAGGCCACCGAGGTGGGCACAACCCACCAGGGCGCGCCTGGGCCCCCAGGCGCGCCCAGGTGGGTTGTGCCCCCCTCGAGGGACCCCTCTGGTACTTCTTTGGCCCAAGTTGTGTCTTCTGGTCCATAAAAATTCTCTAAAAAGTTTTGCTGCGTTTGGACTCCATTCGGTATTGATTTTCTGCGATGTAAAAAACAAGCAAAAAACAACAACTGGCACTGGACACTATGTCAATAGGTTAGTCCCAAAAATGATATAAAGTTGCTATAAAATGATTGTAAAACATCCAAGAATGATAATATAACCGCATGAATACTTCATAAATTATAGATACGTTGGAGACGTATCAGCATGCGTAGTAGTACTTTGCTTCGAGGGCTAACAAACTTTTGCAAATTATGTGAGTTCTTTATGACTAATGTGAGTCCATGGATTATACACACTCTTACCTTTCCGCAATTTGCTAGGCTCTTCGATATCGTGCATTCCCTTTCTCACCTTGAGATGTGGTGCAAACTTTGCCGGTGCATCCAAACCCCGTGATATGATACGCTCTATCATAGCTAAGCCTCCTTATATCTTCCTCAAAACAGCCACCATACCTACCTATTATGGCATTTCCATATCCATTCCGAGATATATTACCATGCAACTTCCACCGTTCTGTTTTTATGACATACATCATCATTGTCATATTGCTTTGCATGATCATATAGCTGACATGGTATTCGTGGCTCAACCACCCTTCATCATTTTTATACATGTTATGCTAGATCATTGCACATCCTGGTACACCGCCAAAGGCATTCATATAGAGTCGTATTTTGTTCTAGTATCAGGTTGTAATTTATCTTGAGTTGTAAGTAAATAGAAGTGTGATGATCATCATATCCATTATGAGAGCATTGTCCCAAGTGAGGAAAGGATGATGGAGACTATGATTCCCCCACAAGTTGGGATGAGACTCCAGACAAAATAAAATAAAATAAATAAGGCAAAAAAGAGCCCAAGAAAAAAATGAAAATGAGAGAAAAGAGAGAAAGGGTAATGTTACTATCCTTTCCGTACTTGTACTTCAAAGTAGCATCATGATTTTCATATAGAGAGCCTCCTATGCTTTCACTTTCATATAACTAGTGGAAAATTTTCATTATAGAACTTGGTTTGTATATTCCAATGATGGGCTTACTCAAATGCCTGAGGTCTTCATGAGCAAGCAAGTTGGATGCATACCCACTTAGTTTTCTTTTTGAGCTTTCATACACTTATAGCTCTTAGTGCGTCTGTTGCATGGCAATCCCTACTCCTTGCATTGACATCAATTAATGGGCATCTCCATAGCCCGTTGATTAGCCTTGTCGATATGAGACTTTCTCCTTTTTTGTCTTCTCCATTTTATCTCTATCACCATACTCTATTCCACCCATAGTGCTATATCCATGGCTTGTGCTCATGTATTGCGTGAGAGTTGAAAAGGCTGAAATGCGTTAAAAAGTATGAACCAATTGCTCGGCTTGTCATCGGGGTTGTGCATGATAAAGACTTTGTGTTAAGAAGATGGAGCATGACAAGGCTATATAATTTTGTAGGGATAATGTTCTTTAGCATTGATATTTTGAAGGCATGATTGTTTGGTTGTATGCCTTATTATTATTGTTTTATGTCAAACTATAGACTATTGCTTTGAATCATTCGGATCTTAATATTCATGCCACAAAAGAGATATTACACGATGAACATGTTAGGTAGCATTCCACATCAAAAATTCTGTTTTTATCATTTATCTACTCGAGGACGTGCAGGAATTAAACTTGAGGATGCTTGATACGTCTCCAACATATCTATAATTTTGTATTGTTCCATGCTATTATAGTAACAATCTTGGATGTTTTATATGTCATTATATATCATTTTTTGGGACTAACCTATTAACTTAATGCCAAGTGCCAGTTGCTGTTTTTTTACCTGCTTTTGGTTTTCCAGGAGATCAGTACCAAACGAAGTCCAAAAATGCCATGAAACTTTTTGACAATTTTTTTTCTAACATAAGAGACCCTAGAATCTTGGGAGGAAGTCAGAAGGCGAAGAAGGTGGCCACAAGCCACCAGGGCGCGCCCTGGTGCCTTGTGGGCCCACTTTTGCTCCGTTTGACCTAATTCTGCCTCTATAAATTCTCTAAAATCGGGAAACCAACATAGAGCCACCAAGAACACTTTTTCCGTCGCCACAAGTTTCTGTTCTCGCGAGACCCCATCTGGAGGCCTTTTCTAGCACTCTATCGGAGGGGGGATCAATCACGGAGGGCTTCTACATCAACCTTTCCTAGATGACTTCTTCTCTCTCTTTGATATTCAATATAATGTTCTCCTCGATGTTCTTGGAGATCTATTTGATGTAATCTTTCTGCGGTGTGTTTGTTGGGATCCGATGAATTGTGAGTTTATGATCAGGTTAGCCATGAATATTATTTAAGTCTTATCTGAACTCTTTATGCATGATTATTATAGCTTTGTATTTTACTCTGATTTATTGATTTGGTTTGGCCAACTAGATTGATTTATCTTGCAATGGGAGAGGTGCTTGGTGATGGGTTCACTCTTGCGATGATATATATCCCAGTGACAGAAAGGGACAATACACGTATTTGTACTGTTGCCATTAAGGATAAAACGATGGGGTTATTCATATTGCTTGAGTTTATTTTGTCTACATCATGTCATCTTGCTTAATGCGTTACTTTGTTCTTTATGAACTTAATACTCTAAATGTATCCTGGATAGCGGTCGATATGTGGAGTAATAGTAGTAGATGCAGGCAGGAGTCGGTCTACTTGTCTCGGACTTGATGCTTATATACATGATCATTGCCTTAGATATTGTCATGATTATTCACTTTTCTATTAATTGCCCAACAGTAATTTGTTACCCACCTTATGCTATGCTCAAGAGAGAAGTCTCTAGTGAAAACTATGGCCCCGGATCTATTCTTATCATTTATTCAAATCCAAAAATACTTTGCTAAAATTTCATTTACTTTACTTTATTTTGTATTTTTATTTATCTATCTACCACTATGAGATTTGATCCTTGCAATTAACCGCCAATGGATTGACAACCCGTTGTTTGCGTTGGGTGCAAGTATTTGTTATTTTGTGTGTAGGTACTGTTAACAGGTGTTGCTTGATTCTCCTACTGGATTGATAACCTTGGTTCTTAATTGAGGAAAATACTTATCTCTACTGTACTGCATCATCCTCTACTTTTTGGGGAAATCCCAACGTAGCTCGCAAGTAGTAAGACGTTGTAGACTTCTCCACCAAAACAATCGGCTGGATACGACTGTAGACAACACTACCGACCCCATCTTCTCTAACCCCATATGTCGCTCGTTGACGCCACATTCACAGCCTCCCAGGCTCCCTCGACCCGAGCGACTGCCCATCCAACCCCACTGTGATCCCCGCTTTCTTTCTGTAAGACAATGATTTGGGGGAACCAGCTCAACCCTCTAGGGGTGGCTTATCTCATATATATAATGGGTGTGTTACAATAGGTACAATATACGTACACAAATACAGAAGCTATACATAGTCTAACACCCTCCCTCAATCTTAGCCACTTTCTAAAGAACTGAGAAGGGTAAGATTGCGCCTACAAGCCTCGAACTGTGGTAAAGGCAAAGGCTTAGTGAAGATATCTGCAAGTTGATCTTTGGAAGAGATGAACTTGATCTGAAGTTGCTTCTGTGACACACGTTCCCGTACAAAGTGATAGTCCACTTCAATGTGTTTCGTTCGGGCATGAAATACCGGATTTGCAGAAAGGTATGTAGCACCGATGTTATCACACCAAAGGATAGGAGGCTGCGGTTGAGACATACCCAACTCCTGAAGCAAAGATTGCACCCAAATAATCTCTGCAGTAGCATTAGCCACAGCCTTATACTCAGCTTCAGTACTACTACGTGATACAGTAGCCTATTTCCGAGCACTCCAGGCGATCAAGTTAGAGCCAAAGAACACAGCATAGCCCCCCATGGATCGCCTGTCATCCGGGCTGCCAGCCCAGTCCGCATCAGAGTAGGCCGAAAGAACCCGAGAGGGAGTCGGCCGAATATGCATCCCAAAAGACACTGTGAATTGGACATAACGCAGGATGCGCTTAACAGCAGCCCAATGAGTGTCGCGGGGAGCCTGAAGATACTGACAAACCCTGTTGACAGCATAAGAAATATCTGGCCTCGTGATCGTCAAGTACTGAAGCCCACCAACAATACTCCTGTACTCTGTGGTATCCGTAGAAGACAGAAGCGCACCATCAACGGCAGTGAGCTTTTCGGTAGATGACATGGGTGTGGTAGTCGGTTTGCACTTAAGCATCCCAGCTCGCTGCAATAAATCCAAGGAGTACTTCTTTTGTGTCATAACAAGACCATCAGCACGAGTGGTAACCTCAACCCCAAGAAAGTAGTGAAGCTTCCCAAGATCTTTGACAGCAAAAGCAGCACCAAGAGAGTGAACAAGAGCATCAGCAGCATACCGAGAGGAACTGACAAGAATAATATCATCCACATAGACCAAAAGATACATAGTGACTTCTGGCTTCTGTAGAAGAAATAATGAGGAGTCAGCAGTGGACGACACAAACCCATGAGCACGAAGAGCTGAGGCAAGACGAGCATGCCAGGCACGAGGAGCTTGCTTCAGACCATAGAGCGCTTTGGTGAGACGGCAGATGTGATCAGGATGATCAGGATCAGAGAAACTAGGCGGCTGTCGCATATAACCTCTTCCTCCAAGAAACCATGAAGAAAGGCATTCTGCACATCAAGTTGACGAAGAGACCAACCGCGAGTGACAGCAAGAGAAAGAAGAAGCCGAATGGTGGTAGGCTTGACAACGGGACTGAAGGTGTCCTCGTAATCAAGACCATAGCGCCGCCGAAATCCTCTGGCAACAAGGCGCGCTTTATAACGCTCAATAGATCCATCCGAGTGCTTCTTCACTTTGAACACCCACTTGCAGTCAATAACATTAACCCGTGGTGGGGGAGGAACAAGAGTCCATGTCTCGTTACGAAGAAGAGCATGATACTCCTGCTCCATGGCCTCTCGCCAATGAGGAACACGCATGGCAGCCTGATACGAGCGGGGCTCAGAAGACGGATCCGCAACAGCAGCAGCCAGACATGCTGCCAACCAAGCAACAGTACCATTCGTATGTTCCTTTGGTCGAAAAATACCACTACGACTGCGTGTATGTGGACGTAACACAGGAGCCGTTGAGGTTGAGGAAGCAGCCGGCGAGGGGCTGGGCGACGATGATGAGGAGGAATCAACCGGCGACGAGGAGCCAGGCGATGGAACCAGGTCCTCCATCATGGCAGACGGCTCGGTGGATCCAGAGCCCGCCAGCGGGCTATCCAATAGAGCCGCGGGCAAGGCCGGTGGAGCGGACCGAGCCACGGGCGATGCCGGCGTAGCGGGCCGAGCCCCAGGCAATGCCGGCGTAGTGGGCCGAGCCCCAGGCGATGCCGGCGTAGTGGGCCGAGCTGCAGGCGAGGCCGGCGTAGTGGGTTGATCCGCTGGAGACGCGGGCGAGGCCGACGTAGCGGGCCGAGCCGCGGGAGACGCAGGCGTACCAAGCCGATCAGAGGACGAGGCCGGTGCCTCAGGTGCATCCACCGAGCGTGCATGGGCACACGGATCGAGGCCATGCAACGCCGTGGTGTGATCGACGTGCACAGCAGAGGGCGGCGGCGATGATGATGGGGAGTCCTCCAAAAGCTCCAAACGAGCCCCATGTCCGGTTCCTGCACCATGGTTAGGCAATAACACAGGAGAGTATGCAACATCATCAAACTGGTCAGAGGCAAGAGAGGATGAATGCATGGACGGAGGGGCATCTGTGGACACAGGTAGATTGGCAAACGGAAAGACACGCTCATCAAACACTACATCCCGAGAAATGTAGACACGATTAGTGGGAACATGAAGACATTTGTAACCTTTATGAAGGGAACTATAGCCAAGAATAACACACTTTTTGGACCTAAATTCCAGCTTGCGTTTGTTATAGGGTCAAAGATGCAGCCAGCAAGCACACCCAAATACTTTAAAGAAAGTATAATCGGGTTGTTCATTAAGGAGAAGTTCAAGGGGAGTCTTCACGTTGAGAACACGTGTGGGAGTACGTTTGATAAGAAAGCATGCAGTGGTAAAAGCATCACTCCAAAACCGGAAAGGAACCGATGCATGGGCCAAAAGAGTGAGACCAGTCTCAACAATATGACGATGCTTACGTTCGACGGAACCATTCTGCTGATGAGTATGTGGACATGCTAAACGATGAGCAATCCCAAGCGACTGGAAGAAGGAGTTGAGCTTGCGATACTCGCCACCCCAGTCCGACTGAACATGAACAATTTTATGCTTGAGAAGACGTTCAACATGTTTTTGAAACTGAACGACAATATCAAACGCATCAGATTTACGCTTAGTAAGATAGAGCCAAGTAAAACGACTGTAAGCATCCACAAAACTAATATAATAGTTATGACCACTGACAGAAGTTTGGGCAGGGCCCCATACATCCGAAAAACAAGTTCTAAAGGATGTTTCACCTCACGGCTAGACTCCAAAAAAGGAAGTTGATGACTCTTCCCCTGCTGACAAGCATCACACACTGCTACATCATTATTGCTAGAGACACTAGGAAGCTCATGACGACGCAAAACATGACGAACGATAGGTGTGGCAGGATGACCAAGACGAGCATGCCACTGTGACGACGAGACGCGAACTCCACTGAAAACCCAAGAGACTCTAGGATGCTCCAGACGGTAAAGGCCCTGGTAGAGACGCCCACTAAGCAGAACGACCCTCGTGTCCCGATCCTTAATAAAAATATCAAACGGTTGAAATTCACAAAACACATTATTGTCACAAGTGAGTTTAGGAACTGAAAGGAGATTACGCGTCACAGATGGTACTCTAAGAACATCACGAAGCTGAAGCCTCCTAGTGGCATGACTAGTGAGAAGAGATGCTTGACCAATATGGGAGATGTGCATACCTGCTCCGTTGGCGGTGTGGATCTTATCGGAACCGTGATAGGGCTCGCGAGGATGAAGCTTCCCCATCTCATTCGTCACGGCGGATGTCCTCGAGCTAGGACTTAGTCGTGGAGCCATCGCAACTAGGAAGCTTGAAGGGGTTAATGTGGGACAAGGAACACGAGGGTTTATACTGGTTCGGCCCCTTACGGTGAAGGTAAAAGCCTACGTCCAGTTGAGATGGTATTGATTAGGGTTACGATCACCAGGGAGCTAAACTGCTATGCCCGGCTCTCGATGAGATTGTTGTCATCCCCAAACCGCTGCCGGGCCGTCCCTTTATATAGGGAGGCTGACGCCCAGCAGCCCTCAGAGCCCCGGCCGGCTCATAAGAGCGTCCGGCTCGGACTCTCAATCATACTTTCCTTGCACTACAAGTTCTACCATAATAACGATTGTAACTACGGGCCCTAAGCCATATCCGGGTCTTAAGCCCATCTCTGGCCCACCGTCTTCAAGCTTGGCTCCGGGCTTCTGGTAATGACCATTGGAGTAACCCGGCCCCTCCTGGCGGGTGACTCTAAGGTCTCTATCCTCAACATTAGGCCCCAGATTGATTTGAGCCGGCTCATGTCAATCTTCAACTCTGCCGTCAGAAAAAATCTCCGGCTTACCATTCATGTGAAGGCCATAACCCGGCGTGACGTCATCCTCTGGTCTCCGGATAATCCGCCGTGACGTCATCTTCCATTAAGCCCGTTTTTTACTCCACCAGATCCGCAACGGATCTTTGCTTTTACTGTCATCCCGAAAATCGAGGCGCCGTGGGGGGGAGATAACCACGCCATGGTCTCCTTGAATCTCGCGCCCACTTATGACCTTGCCTTATAAATAGGCCGGCCCGACGGGCTTCTCTGCCACTCTTCTTCCTCCTCGCGCCGCTGCCTCTCTCCCTGAGCTCGCACTTCGCCGCCGTCGTCTCGCCTCCGGTCTTCGTCAACCTTGGCCGCTGCATCACCCTGACTCGGACCAGATAAACGACGGCGACTCCCGCACCTCTTCAGCTCCGGTAAGTTCTCACTACCCCGTAGAGTAGATCTGCAGTAGGGTTCATCCACGTTCTTCGTGTTCGTCACCATTGCCCGCAAGTTCGGTAGTTCTCCTAGTTACTGCTCCTGCTTGATCTTAGGCCTGCATAGAACTAGTGCGGTAGTTGTTTTAAGATCCATTTCACACGCAAGTAGCCTTCCTTGTACTGCATAAGAACCTTGTTCGAACCCAAGAACTCCCTCACTTCGGTTTCTAGGTCTAGAATTTTTTTCCTTTGCCCGACCATTTTGATCCAAAAAAGTTACTGCAATATGTGAAACCTGTTTTACCACACTTAGTAAAAACTGCAACCATTGAACCTTGGCGGCTTACAATTCCGGTTTAAAGAAACCACGCGCCGTAGAATCCTCCGGCTTTAAAGAAAACCATGCTTCGTAGAATCCTCCGGCTTAACTGTGGTAAGGCCGTAGATAACCAACTTACTCTGATGCCCCTGTGGCTTAAATAACCCACTGTACCAGAGTATATATCATTAGTCCCCTTCGTAAGCCGCCACCTCAGTTGTGAATTGTAGATCTCCGGCTTAAAATTAACCCGGACATTTTTCCTTTTTGTCATAGACTGCCAACTTTCACCATGCCTCCTAAGGCTCCCATCACTTGCAACTGGATGAGGTCCAATGTCACCAACGAGACCATAGCCAATTTTCTTAAGTCCGGATATCTGCCTAAGAAAGAAGTCATGTCCTACCGTGCCCCTAACCCGTCAGAAGAGAGACCACAGCCAAAGGATGGGGAGGTAGTGATTTTCGCGGATCACATGAGCCGGGGCTTCGCACCGCCCGGCTCAAAGTTTTTTAGGGACGTGCTCAACTTCTTCGACTTGCGGCCTCAAGATATAGGCCCCAACTCAGTGTCCAACATCTGCAATTTCCAAGTCTTCTGCGAAGTTTATCTTGGAGAAGAGCCTAGTCTGCTGCTCTTCAGAGAGCTTTTTTACTTAAACCGCCAGAATGAGTGCGCCAACGGACCAAGTCTGGAGTTAGGTGGCATTTCCATCCAGCGGCGTAGGGATTGTCTTTTCCCTTACACAGAGCCACCGAGCCACCCCAAGGACTGGAACATGACTTGGTTCTACTGCCAAGATACGTCCCCGGCTGATGAAAGCCCGCTGCCCGGCTTTCGCCCAACACGTCTGGAGCCGACTCACCCACTGTCGGACAAGCTGACTCAAGCGGAGCGCCAGCCTCTGCTTCCTACTATCAACAAAATCAAGGCCCTCCTGGGCAACGGTCTGAACGGAATTGACCTGGTCCGGGTCTGGATCTCCTGGCGGGTGATCCCATTGAGCCGCTGCCCCGGCTTAATGTGTGAGTACACAGGGCGAAAGGATGACCCTCAGAGGCACAGCCGCAATGATCTTCCAGAAGACGTTGTAGAGGAGGAGACCAAGGCTCTTTTAAATGAGAGCCTGGCAGACTGCGGAAGGACCGGGTTAGCCCCCTTCTGCAAGACCAATCCAGCCCCAGCGGTAAGCCGCTGACTTTAACCTTTTATCTTCGTCTTCATATAACCTTCATCTGAACCGTTTTAAGAATTCGTCATTGTATTTTTCAGGCTGATGATAAGTTCTGGCGGGTCAAATATGACCATGAGGCGGCCAAGAAAGCCAGGGAGGCGAAGAAAGCCACCAAGAAAGCCGCCCCTCGCAAAAAAGGAAGCAGGCCTACTGCTTCGGAACTGATGCAATTAAGCGACAGCTCCGAGTCAGAGGTAACTCCTGAGCATTTAAGTCCTTATTATATTCACTCTTTGTTGCTGTCCGCCTTATCAATACTTGCTCATTGACAGGATGACACCAGCGCAAGTAACCCGGTGGTTGAAGAGGTAATGTCGCTTTCCTCCGACTCGGAGCCCTTGCCACAGCTGAAAGTCCGACGGGTAACCCGGAAAGTAAGCTTTTCACATCCTTTAGCTTACCAAGACCCTCAATTTATTTTGAAGAGACAGGTTCATGAAAGCCGGCGTCACACCCGGACCAACAAGGACACCGATCTCTCCGCCGGGCTACCCGACGCAACAAGGAAGCGTCGAACTGAGGTTTTTTCTCACTTGTACCCTTTTCATCCGTTGGCGGGTGTTATCCGTCAGCCACTCAAGTCTTCTGACTCCAATTATCAGGAGACCTCCCCTTCTTCGGGCGACTCTATGCAGTCGAGTCTTCCGGCTTTCAAGACCGCGCCCGGGTAATGACAACCATCTTACATTATATTTGTCTGTACTTACTCTTTGTGTGCTTAACACTTCTGTCATTTCAGTGCTCAGGCAAAACTCACCAAAAGAGCAAAGAAGACCAGATCAGCCGGAGTGCCGGATTTGCCTGAACCGGAGGTGACGGCTCAAGAACCGCCAGCTGCCTCCGCCCCCGAAGCCACCACTTCAATGGACACGGCACCTGAAGCCGCTGACCCAACTACCAAGGCAACAACCGAAGCATCGGTTAACCCGGAGGCCTCCGGCTCAGCTCCACCAGCAGACGACCCGGACATGGTAATCACCCGGACGGAGTTTGTTGAGCCGGGGAGACCGACCGTGTTGGCCAAGTGCTCCGCTAAGGGGGAGCTACTGCAGCCCCACCGGGCGAATCTGGACCTCTCCAACTACAGCAACCTGAGCATTGGAGAGCTCGTCTCTGGCTACATCAGCCAAGTACACAAGAGCCGGGACGCCGAGGTCGCCATGGTAAACTAGATCCAGCAAAAATCTAAGGTATCCTTCTGTTATCTTCTTACTTACTACTTAGTTATCTTTGCCATGCTAGCCCCCAAGTCGACGACTTATGATTTGAATATGTTGTAGACTTAGGTTCCGGCTTACTCAATTGAGCCGGCTGTATGTAGATAGATACGTTCAATATGCATTAGCCCCCAAGTGCCAAGTATCTTTGCTTGGAAAGTGCTTGGGACTTATATAGTAACTACTCATGTCATAACCCGGAAATTTATACAGGCTGTTGGCAAGAAACTAGAGTCGGACCTTGCGGATCTCAAGAGCCGGCTGAAGACGCAGGAGATGGAGACCCAGAAGGCAAACGCCAAGTTTGTCTCCAGCATCGCCGCTCAAGAGAAGCTGAAGACAGAATTTGATGCTGAGCGGAAGGCCTGGGCTGAAGAGAAGGCCGCACTGGTGACCCGGGCAGAACAGGCGGAGAAGACTCTCTCTGAGAAGACCGCCGAGCTCTCCGGCCTAAAGCGCCAGGTTTCCCAAATGGTGGCCGCCATCTTCGGTAAGTCATCTCACCGGCTTTCATCAATGTTAAAATGTTTATATCTCATGATTCATCCTTGTCGCCGACTTACTTGATTCTGTTAAACAGGTCCCAGAAGTGCCAACCTCAACCAGAGCGTGGTCACCAAGCTAAAGGCCGTGTATACCCTGGTGGAGCAGCTCTACACCGGGTCACAGCGTGCCTTAGCTGTGGTGGCCCTCTCCAACGAGGTGCCGACTCGCCTGGCAAAAGTCCTGCGCCGGCTCGCCGTTCTTCCTCAGCGGATCCAAGAGCTGCGACGGGCTTCTGCGAGAGCCGGAGCGATCGCCGCGCTGAGCCGGGCCAAGGCATTCCTGCCGGAGTTAGACCCGGCGGACATCGCCCTTGGCTATCCAAGCCTGAAGGAAGACGGCTCAGCTTTCGATCAGAAGGACTTCGCGGCGTGCGTGAAGGCTGTACGCCCGGTGGCCACCCTCATCGGGAACGACACAGATCTGACCAAGTACCAGCCGGGTTATGACGCGGAGAATCAGAGGATTCCAACCCCTCGCTATGAAGCCCTCAACCTGATCCCGCCGGCTCGTCAGCACACCTTCGCCCCGGAGATTGACCCGGCCGGGTTAATTGACGAGGAAGCCCAATTCGAGGCTCTCCGCGGCATCGACTGGAAGTCATCAACCTTCCAGGTCTTGGGATCAGCCGGAGGAGAGGACAGGAACGAGCCGGAGACTTCCACTCAGCGGGCATCGTAACTCGGCTGGCGGTTTACCAAACAATGCTCCACCCTTTTTAGACTTGATGAGTTTTGTAATAAAGTAGGTGCAATAGTCTATCTCTGCCGTGCCATCGTGCACGTATTGAATGCCAAGGTCTTTTGAAATTGTCTCTTTGATGTTTCTCCGGGTCATAATCATCCCTTTGTTTTTCTCAACCTGAAAGAGGTGCCTTTAAGTATCCTGCACAGAAAGGCAAATCACAAGTCTCGAAGCGGCTTACCGCCCTGAGAATCAGGTGTTTTGGATAGATAACCCGGAATATGAATCAAAAAAGACTGGTCCTCAATTATATCCTTAACACAGCCGTAATAACACCCTTAGCGGCATGTAAACATACTTCCGGTTTAGATAACCCGGGTAACTAGGTTGGTATCTTAACTCCGAGTTACCTGTCTTTATGACACCCATGGTGTTCAACTAACACTGTAAACCAAAGTTAAGCCGGCCAAGCGAGACCCGGCCGTACACACCTGGACATCATCAGAGTAAACTTGTGATAGAACATAGGAACTTAGGGGCTTCCAGTTTGAATACGACCAGAAACCCGGCCCAAAGGGGTTAGGCTAAGATTCGGATACGATCACATAGCCCCCAGTGGGTGTGGCGATGCCAATCAAGAGGGTACCGACAGCTATGTTCTCTTTGGTTCGAATACGACCCATGTTTGAACAGGAAGCCCCCAAGTGATTTCAAGAATTGTTTAACGACGCTGATTCGAATACGATCCACGTCGGTTCTCAGAGGGGTTAAACTATGATTCAAATATGACCAAAGGTAATTTCCCAATCAAATGGGTATCGACAGCTATGTTCTCTTTGGTTCGAATACGACCCATGTTTGAACAGGAAGCCCCCAAGTAACTTTACTGCTTACGGCTAAATTCGAAGACGATCATAAGCCGGATCCTCCTTTAGATCATCATGTAATCTTGCAATAAGAACAACCCGTGTATATTTGGAGGAGAAAAAAGGACAGAGGTCCTGCTTTATTGCTTATCATAATATATACATGGCTAAGAGAAGTATGTACACCACGAGAGCCGGTGGCTCAAGTGTAATAAGGCCGAAGCTGAGCTATGTTCCACGGCCGACGGGTCTCCTCCTCCGATTTTCGTGAATCTTTGTGCTCCCGAATGTCAATGAGGTAATATGACCCGTTGTGCAAGTTCTTGCTGACCACAAAGGGCCCTTCCCAAGGCGGGGATAACTTGTGTGCATCTGTTTGATCCTGGATGAGCTGGAGCACAAGGTCGCCTTCCTGGAAGACCCGGGATTTGACCCGGCGGCTATGATAACGGTGCAGGTCTTGTTGGTAAATCGCTGAACGGGCTGCTGCCACATCACGCTGTTCGTCCAACAAGTCAAGAGCATCTTGGCGCGCCTGTTCATTATCCGTCTCAACATAAGCCGCCACGCGAGGTGAGTCGTGACGGATGTCACTGGGGAGGACTGCTTCTGCTCCATAAACCATGAAGAAAGGCGTGAAGCCTGTAGACCTGTTAGGAGTAGTGTTGATACTCCATAAGACGGAGGGCAACTCCTCCACCCAACAACCCGGCGTCCGTTGCAAAGGGACCAAAAGCCGGGGCTTGATGCCCTTCAGAATCTCCTGGTTAGCTCTCTCAGCTTGACCATTGGATTGAGGATGAGCCACTGAGGAAACATCAAGTCGGATATGCTCTCGTTGACAAAACTCTTCCATAGCGCCTTTGGAGAGATTGGTGCCATTGTCAGTTATGATACTGTGCGGAAAGCCGAAGCGGAAAATCACCTTTTTCATAAATTGAACCGCCGTGGCTGCATCGCACTTGCTAACTGGCTCAGCTTCCACCCACTTTGTGAATTTATCAACTGCCACCAAGAGGTGGGTCTTCTTATCCTTGGACCTTTTAAAAGGCCCAACCATATCAAGCCCCCAGACCGCAAAGGGCCAAGTGATTGGGATCATCCTCAGCTCCTGAGCCGGCACATGAGCCCGTCGTGAGAACCTCTGGCAACCATCACATTTACTGACCAAGTCCTCTGCATCAGCATGAGCCGTCAACCAATAAAAACCATGACGAAAAGCCTTGGCCACAAGAGACTTTGAGCCGGCGTGATGGCCGCAATCCCCTTCATGGATCTCACGCAAGATCTCTTGACCTTCCTCAGGGGAGACACAACGCTGAAACGCTCCTGTAACACTGCGATGATGTAACTCGCCATCGATAACAATCATTGACTTGGCCCGCCGGGTTATTTGCCTGGCCAAAGTTTCATCCTCAGGCAACTCGCCCCGGGTCATGTAAGCCAGATATGGCATTGTCCAGTCTGGTATGATATGGAGAGCCGCCACCAGTCGTGCCTCCGGGTCAGGGACAGCCAAGTCTTCCTCCGTAGGCAACTTAACCGAAGGGCTATACAGGACATCCAGGAAAGTGTTAGGCGGCACCGGCTTTCGCTGAGAGCCTAGCCGGCTTAGGGCATCAGCCGCCTCGTTCTTCCTGCGATCAATGTGCTCTACTTGGTAGCCCTGAAAGTGCCCAGCAATGGCATCAACTTCGCGGCGATAAGCCGCCATGAGCGGGTCTTTAGAGTCCCACTTGCCGGATACTTGTTGAGCCACCAAGTCTGAGTCACCGAAGCATCTTACCCGGCTCAAGCTCATTTCCTTAGCCATCCGAAGACCGTGGAGCAAGGCCTCGTACTCAGCTGCATTATTAGTGCAAGGAAACATCAACTGTAGCACATAATGGAACTTGTCACCTTTTGGGGAAGCCAATACAACACCAGCCCCCGAGCCCTCCAACTGCCTGGACCCATCGAAGTGAATAGTCCAATATGTGTTATCCGGCTTCTGCTCAGGCACTTGTGACTCTGTCCAATCATTGATGAAATCCACCAAGGCCTGAGATTTAACAGCAGTGCGTGGCACATATTTGAGACCATGAGGTCCAAGTTCTATAGCCCACTTAGCAATTCTCCCTGTGGCCTCTCTGTTTTGGATGATGTCACCAAGGGGGGCAGAGCTGACCACAGTGATGGGATGACCCTGAAAATAATGCTTAAGTTTCCGGCTTGCCATGAACACACCATACACGAGCTTCTGCCAATGCGGGTACCGCTGCTTGGACTCAATGAGCACCTCGCTGACATAATAAACCGGCCGCTGAACCGGATGTTCCTTACCCTCCTCCTTGCGTTCTACCACAATGGCCACACTGACAGCTCGTGCGTTTGCCGCCACATACAGTAGTAAGGGCTCCTTATCAACCAGAGCAGCAAGGACTGGGGGCTCTGCCAGCTGCTTCTTCAAATCCTCAAAGGCGGTATTAGCTGCATCATTCCAGACAAAGTTATCAGTTTTCTTCATCAACTGATATAAGGGCATGGCCTTCTCACCCAAACGGCTTATAAACCGGCTTAAAGCAGCAATGCGACCCGCCAAGCGCTGAACGTCATTTATACACGCCGGCTTAGCCAGGGAGGTGATGGCCTTGATCTTCTCCGGGTTAGCCTCAATGCCTCTGTCAGAAACCAAAAAGCCCAAGAGTTTGCCTGTAGGAACACCAAAGACACACTTGGCCGGGTTAAGCATCATCTTATAGACCCGGAGATTATCAAAGGTTTCCCTTAAATCATCTATCAGGGTTTCCTCTTTTATGGACTTAACCACAATATCGTCCACGTAAGCGTGAACATTACGCCCAATCTGTTTATGAAGACAGTTCTGTACACAACGCTGGTAAGTCGCCTGTGCACACTTGAGTCCAAAAGGCATGGATACATAGCAGAAGGCTCCAAAGGGAGTAATGAACGCTGTCTTCTCCTGGTCCTTAACTGCCATCTTAATCTGATGATAACCGGAATAAGCATCCAAGAAACTTAGACGTGCACAACCTGCCGTAGCATCAATGATTTGATCAATACGGGGGAGGGCAAAAGGATCAGCCGGACACGCCTTGTTCAAGTCCGTGTAGTCCACACACATCCGCCAGGTGCCGTTCTTCTTGAGTACGAGCACCGGGTTAGCCAACCACTCTGGGTGAAAGACTTCAACGATAAACCCGGCCGCCAAGAGCCGGGCCACCTCTTCACCAATAGCTTTCCGCCTCTCTTCATTAAACCGCCGAAGGAACTGTCTGACCGGCTTAAATTTAGGATCAACATTGAGAGTATGCTCAGCGAGTTCTCTAGGTACACCTGGCATGTCAGAAGGTTTCCATGCGAAGATGTCCCTATTCTCACGGATGAACTCGATGAGCGCGCTTTCCTATTTTGGATCCAGATTGGCACTGATGCTAAACTGCTGAGATGAATCTCCTGGAACGAAATCAACAAGTTTAGTCTCATCAGCCGACTTAAATTTCATTGCCGGCTCTTGTTCTGTAGTTGGCTTTTTCAGAGAGGTCATATCTGTTGGGTCAACATTGTCCTTGTAAAACTTCAACTCCTCTGTAGCACACACAGATTCTGCATAAGCCGCATCGCCTTCCTCACACTCCAGAGCCACCTTCCGGCTGCCGTGAACCGTAATGGTCCCATTGTGACCCGGCATCTTGAGTTGTAAATACACATAACACGGCCGTGCCATGAACTTGGCGTAAGCTGGCCGTCCAAATATAGCATGGTAGGGACTTCTTATCTTGACCACCTCAAAGGTCAATTTCTCCACCCTGTAGTTGTTTTCATCACCAAAAGCCACTTCCAATTCGATCTTGCCGACTGGATAAGCCGACTTACCAGGTACCACGCCATGGAAGATAGTGTTCGACTGGCTGAGGTTCTTATCAACCAACCCCATACGGCGAAAAGTCTCATAATAGAGGATGTTGATGCTGCTGCCTCCATCCATGAGCACCTTTGTGAATTTATATCCTCCCACTTGAGGAGCCACCACTAAGGCCAAGTGGCCCGGGTTATCCACCCGGGGAGGGTGATCCTCCCTACTCCACACTATAGGTTGCTCAGACCACCGCAAGTAGCGTGGGATCGCCGGCTCCACAGCATTCACAGCCCTCTTGTGAAGCTTCTGATCTCGCTTGCACAAACTAGTGGTAAACACATGATACTGTCCACCGCTAAGTTGCTTTGGATTGGTCTGATAACCCCCCTGCTGCTGTTGATGACCCTGGCCAGACTGTTGATTAAAGCCCCCTTGACCGCTCTGAGGACCAGAATTTGAGCCGCCCCCCGGGCCATGAAAGCCGCCGGCGCCTGAGCCGCCGGCACCTGAGCCGCCGCCCGGGCCATTGTAGTTCTTAAAGGCCTTCATGATCGCACAATCCTTCCACAGGTGAGTCGCTGGCTTCTCTCTAGAGCCATGCCTTGGACAAGGTTCATTCAACAGCTGCTCCAGCGTCGGACCTGACCCGCCGCCTCGGGGAGGGGGCCTCCCCTTGCGTCGCTGGTTATTACCTTGTGAGCTGGCGTTGGCCACAAACTCTAGGCTGCCATCTGCCTTGCGCTTGCCTCCTCCTTGGTTCCCCGGGTTAAACTGAGGACCCTTGCCATTGCCGTTCTTCTTTCCCTTCCCTGTCCTTTCATCATCTGAAGGGGGATCCTTGGTACCATCGGAATCGGCGTACTTGACAAGAGCCGCCATTAGTGTACCCATATCACTGCAGTCGCGCTTAAGCCGCCCGAGTTTCATCTTCAGGGGCACGAAGCGACAATTCTGCTCTAACATTAAGACTGCAGAGCCGGCATCCATCTTATCTGATGAATGTATGATCTCCTTAACCCGGCGAACCCAATGGGTCGTGGATTCACCCTCCTGCTGCTTACAGTTAGTCAAATCCACAATTGACATAGACTGCCTACAGGTATCTTTGAAGTTTTGGATGAACCGGGCTTTCAGCTCAGCCCAAGACCCAATGGAGTTCGGTGGTAGCCCTTTCAACCAAGTGCGGGCGGTCCCATCTAACATCATGGTGAAATACTTGGCCATGGCCGCCTCACTGACCTCCAGCAGCTCCATAGCCATCTCATAACTCTCGATCCAGGCTGCGGGTTGTAAGTCAGCTGTGTAGTTAGGCACCTTCCTAGGGCCCTTGAAATCCTTAGGTAGACGTTCATTACGGATAGCTGGCACTAAACAAGGGACTCCCCCGGTCCTGGTAGGGATACCCACATCAATGGAAGCCGTCGGATAAGCCGGGGGGGTCTGGTAAGCCGTCAATTGCGGCACTTGCTCCGCCTCTTGCCGCGCTTGGTCTGCTGCGTAAAAGGCTCCATTATGAGCCGGGCCATGGCCAGGGGGCGGGTCATGGCGTCGGACGTTACTTGAGCCGGTTGCTGAGACCATGTGCCGGCTGTAACTCGGGCTCTGGCCTGGACGAGGGGTCGAGTGGATCCTGTCCCGGCTGTAGGAGTACGCCTCTTGCTGCGCCAGTGCTGTCTGAAGGAGTTCCCTGACCCGGCGGGTTTCAATAGCCGTCGGAGAGTCGCCGTCAACTGGTAGAGCCGCCAGCCGTGCTGCCGCAGCGACCATGTTCTCCAGCGGGTTATTATAATGACCCGGAGGTATTGGCACATACTGAGGCGGGGCAGGGGGCACCTGGGGAGGCCCCATCACTCGTGGCTGAATAAGGGGTCCAGACCCGGGCGCTATGATCCCTGGCGGGTTACTAGACCCTGCACCTGGTGTGTTGAAGAGGTTGCGTGGATCGTAAACCGGAGGGAGTCGAGATTGGGCCTTTTGGTGCCTCCTTCTCAGGACCTCATTGGCCGCGTTTTGATCCATCGTGAGTTGGAAGGACTGCGCCTGGATCAGCTGGGTTTGGGCATCGAGAGCCGCCCTCTCCGCAGCCAGCCTGATCCCTTCCGCTGCAAGATCCTCTTTAGCCTTCACTAGATCCAATTTTAACTGTGCCACCTCCGCGTCATGCCGAGCTTGATCCGCCGGGTCAACCGTGGCGGTTAACAGGGCCGTCATCTTGTCCGTGAGATCCATTAGCACCTGAGCCGGCGAAGGCACCGGGGTTCCCGCTCCAGCAGCGGGGCTCTGAACAGGCTGTGCTCCAGCCATAAAAACTCCAACCTGACTTGGCGGCTCAAATAGGTCCGGAATACTGTCACCATCGGAACAACCCATGAGCCTGCCATCCTGAAGTTGGTACAACGAGTTTGACTCATCGGTGGCCGACTCGCCGTCAGAGCCGGCGGCCGTCTCATCACCAGACCCAGCTGGATCAGAGGGCCCTCCATGGATGCATCCCACAAAAGCGCGCCTTAAGGCAGGCCGGGCCCGGGCGGGTCGTGCGCGCTGAGCCGTTTCGATGAGATCGGCGCAGAGATCCGGCTCAGGTCCCGGCTCACCAATCTTGCCAATGAAGACATGAATTCCACCGAAGGGGACCCGGTACCCGTACTCAATTGAGCCGGCGTCGGGGCCCCAGTTTGCATCGTCGATGTAGAGCTTGCCGCGACGACTCTTGGTCATCCGGCCCACAGCGTATCCCTTGAGCCCTTCGAAGCTGCCCTTCAAGAACTCAAATCCACCGTGCGCTGGCCCCACGGTGGGCGCCAACTGTCGTGGAATTGTCACGGCAGATGTCCTCGAGCTAGGACTTAGTCGTGGAGCCATCGCAACTAGGAAGCTTGAAGGGGTTAATGTGGGACAAGGAACACGAGGGTTTATACTGGTTCGGCCCCTTACGGTGAAGGTAAAAGCCTACGTCCAGTTGAGATGGTATTGATTAGGGTTACGATCACCAGGGAGCTAAACTGCTATGCCCGGCTCTCGATGAGATTGTTGTCGTCCCCAAACCGCTGCCGGGTCGTCCCTTTATATAGGGAGGCTGACGCCCAGCAGCCCTCAGAGCCCCGGCCGGCTCATAAGAGCGTCCGGCTCGGACTCTCAATCATACTTGCCTTGCACTACAAGTTCTACCATAATAACGATTGTAACTACGGGCCCTAAGCCATATCCGGGTCTTAAGCCCATCTCTGGCCCACCGTCTTCAAGCTTGGCTCCGGGCTTCTGGTAATGACCATTGGAGTAACCCGGCCCTCCTGGCGGGTGACTCTAAGGTCTCTATCCTCAACAGATGGTACTCTAAGAACATCACGAAGCTGAAGCCTCCTAGTGGCATGACTAGTGAGAAGAGATGCTTGACCAATATGGGAGATGTGCATACCTGCTCCGTTGGCGGTGTGGATCTTATCGGAACCGTGATAGGGCTCGCGAGGATGAAGCTTCCCCATCTCATTCGTCAGATGCTCCGTCGCACCAAAGTCCATGTACCAATGCGGATCAACGGAGTAGGACTGAGTATGGCCCTGAGGCTTCTGCGGCGCCGGGCGGTCGGCCATAGCCACCTGACGCGCAGTGTTGCGCGTATCCTTGCCGTCGTTGCCGAGACGGAGGAAACGCTTCTGAAAACGACGATGGCACTTGGAGGCCCAATGTCTGTGAAGACCACAGAGCTGGCAGACCCGCCGACCCCCATCACCAGGTAGCGTCAGAGTGGGGGTGGACGAGGCCGGAGGGAGCGGCGTGGGGCCCTTGCCCGAGGCGGAGGACTGAGCGTCGCCAGAGGGGTGACCACCTCGGTAGACCGCGTTGGCGGAGGAGGAGCTGCGACTGCGGTTGGCACGGCACGCCTCAACGCGCTGCTCAGTAAGAAGAAGCCGAGAGTATACCTCATGCGCCATCATGGGGGTCGTGTTGCCGCGCTTATTAATGATCTCAACTAAGCCATCATACTCTTCGTCGAGGCTGTTGACGATGAAGGAGTTGAACTCAGAATCGGTAAGCGGCTGTCCAATGGATGCCAATGTGTCAGCAAGAGCCTTGACCTTGTTGTAGAACTCCGTTGCCGTGGAATCAAGCTTCTCACAGGCGCCAAGCTCGCGACAGAGGGCACTGACCTGGGCTTGCGACTGTGACGCAAAAGAGCGCTCAAGGATGGTCCAAGCCTCATGGGAAGTCTTCGCGAAGACGATGAGCCCGGCAACAGCCGGAGTGAGCGAACCCTGGATGGAGGAGAGGTTCGCATGGTCCTGCCCCGTCCAGACACGGTGTGTCGGGTTGTAAACCGGGCCGTTCACGCTGTCCACCAGCGCGGGAGGGCAAGGAAAAGTGCCGTCGACGTAGCCAAGCAAGTAGTGGCTCCCAAGGAGCGGAAGAACCTGCGCACGCCAGAAGATATAATTGTCGGACGAGAACTTGACGGTGATGAGGTTGCCGAAGTGAAACGGTGGAGGCAACGATCCCATGGAGGCACCTGCCGGAGGCGCGTACGCCATGGGGGCAGGGGCGGGCGACGCGGGCGGGACCATGGGATTGGAACCCGCGGGCGGCGGCGGCGAGTATGCCCCGTAGAGGGAGGCAACGGGCGCTGCCGGAGCGAATCCCGCCTGAGGCGCGGATGGCATGAGGCCCGCCGTGACAGCCGACGAGGTGGCCTCGGGCGCGAAGGCCAGAGGCGCGATGACGCCGGACGACGGGGCGGGTGAAGAGGCGCTCGACGTATGAACCGTCAGCGCAAGCCCCGGCGATGAAGGAGCCGGAGAGTTGTTGAAGAAAAACGAGCCAACGCTCCTGGTCCCGAGCTGCAGCGGCCGCATGGTGGCCGAGTCAAGCGGGAGCGAGAGGAGGGCAGCGAGCGAGGCCGGGAGAAACCCGGCAGAGGAGGAGCTGGAGGCGGCAGCACCCGACATGGCGGCGGCGGCGCGATCTGGTGGCGGCGACGGCGCGATGGAGGGGGCGGCGGCGGGGTTAGGGTTTTGTGAAAGCGTGGGTCGTAATTAGCTCTGATACCATGTAAGACAATGATTTGGGGGAACCAGCTCAACCCTCTAGGGGTTGCTTATCTCATATATATAATGGGTGTGTTACAATAGGTACAATATACGTACACAAATACATAAGCTATACATAGTCTAACACTTTCCCTTCTCCCGAACGCTATATTTCTTGTTGTACCTACCATCCTCATGAAGTTCGCCTGGACGTCGCCATGGCTGTTGGCCATGAACATGTGTGTGCTTCCATGGACCATGGCATGTTCCATGTGTGCTCTAGTAAGCTTCGGCCCGTGCGCGCATGCCTTTTCCGCCTCAACTGCATCTTGTTCCCGACGCAACGTTGCCGTGCCCGCGCTCACGCCGAAGAGCAGGTTCCGGTTGTGAGGCTCACACTGTAAGTGAGAGTGGGGGAGATATCTTTTTTTACCCTTTCCCTTTTCTTCGTGTGAGTCCCACATGTAAGTGACATACACAACAAGGGGTAAAAATGTCTAGAGAATATCTTGACGACGGTCAAACCTCTTTGACTGGACATAAGTGATACATGGTGACATTTGTATAAGGGCTTATGATGAGATGGGTAATTTGGGCACAACAAAAAACTAGGAGCAAATGTGAGAAGTGGGTTCGAATTAGTAGGAGGAATGAAATTGGAGAATGGCGTTTTGGAGGCCGAGCTACATGGAGGCCTTTATTTTTTAAAAATTCAAATTCAAACTTTTATGTTACAAAAAAATCTGAAAAAATATGCGTGTATGTAAGGATGTAACTCACATGTGTGTAAAATTTCATGATGAAATATGTTGAAATGCGACCTGTACAAAAAAGACAAATTCATGGCCTCGGAGGATGAATAATATCATGTGTTAAACAACCCCAGATTTGTCTTTTTTGCACAGCCCTCATTTCAACGTGTTTTGCCCTGAAAATTTACACACATGTGTGTTATGCCTTCATTTATATCTGTATTTTTTTTCAGAATTTTTTGAAATGTAAAAATATGAATTTTGATAAATTTGAATTTTGAATTTGAAGGCCTCCAATGAGCTCGGTCACCAAAGGCAATTTCCTATGAAATTGGCCCTAAAAAGTATTACCAGAGTATGTAACACCTACATAGTAATCTGCACCACCTCTGTAAATTTTTATAAGATATTTTAGGTCACTTACTTTACAGGGGGTATAATGTAAACAAGCTGTTGTAATTTGCATGTATGAAAAAAAAACGTTGTCTTTCCTTGTCACTAACCAACGGGAGAGGTGAGCTCGGAAGGGGAATTGAGAGTGTTGCTGTCGCTACTCTCTAGAGTAAGAATGGAATCAATCATCGAGAGCAGGGCCTTGAGGGTTTTGGCCATACTCTTAGGACAGCTGGTTGAGATGGGCTGATTTTCATTGAGTTTAGCGAGTACTACTCATTAATCGACTCCTTTAACTTGTTGCGTAAACAATCTCACATTAAAGCTCGGCTCGAGTGTTAGTAACCAAGTTCAAGTCGATTCAAACCGAACCAAGAGCCACTCGTTTAGCTCGCGAGTTTCGAGTTTTATTCCAGTCCTAATCAAGTCCTTTTTTTTACATCAAGTCCTTTAAATATATGGGCTCGGATCAGCCACAAGCCCGGATGGGCGATAGGCTGCTCTTCCCGGTCCGGTGGGCTCGCGCCGGCCATCCAAATACGGAATTCCCAATTCCCATAAATACACACCGATGGCAGCCTCTTGGCGCCAAACCGCGTCCCTTTTCCCGCCACCTCCTCTTCCCCGCGCCGCCGTATCCCTTCCCTCCCTCACCGCGCCCCATTTCCACCGAGCGAAAGAAAGGCGACGGGGAGAATCCCTCGGTGCCAGTGGCAGGCGAATCCCTCGGCGGCGGCGAAGGCGACGACGACGCAGGTGATTTTAGCTGTCCAATCTCCTCTCCCCGGCCTTCTCTCCTCCGTCTCCCCTTGTGCTGCGCCTATTCTCCCCCATCTCCCGTGTCGCCTCTCGTCCTCCTCCACCCGACCAATCTAATACATCAATTCATTCTTTGACCAGGTTATTCTTCTTCAGCGCGCAAGATCGATCTAGTCCTCGTCTGAAATGGGGGACGAGAGGGTCGAGGCCATGGAGATTGATGGGCAGCAGCGGCAAGAAGTCGCCGCCGCTGTGCCGGACGGCTTCAACGCCGATTACCTCCGAATCTACTACGGTAAAGTGCCGAAGTGATTTATTCCATCCTAGATCCCAATTTGTGGGATGGTTTGGGAAATAAGCTGAAATGGGAGGTAGATCTGCATTCCTTGTACTGCGTTAGTTATAAAATACCAGAAGTATGGTGTGAGATTTCACGCAAAGCTTTAGTTTTGCTGCATTTTTTTCTTCAGTTGTGTGGATATTTCAAGTTTTTCTAAAGAAAAACATTAGGGGACTTTCCTATACTGCATAAAAGCTCAAAGTCAAGGCTATTAAAAAAGAAAACACTAAAAAAAAGGAGAAACCCAGTCTGTGAGGTGATTAGCATACTTCTCGAACTGTAGACAACTACGGTCAGCTCTTGTTTAATAACCTTCAAAGGTCGTTTCTAACTCTTCAAATGCTGAAAGATGCAACAGCTGTAATTCTCATTTGGAAGGCCACCTGCAGATCGATCTTTTGGTCTACCAAGAACCTTTCGATAGATGCAGTATGTGCCCTCTGTTTGGGCAAACTAAATCCCAGCATTTGATAGAAAACAGGGCAAGACCAGACCAAATGGAATACTGTTTCTTCCAGTGACAATTATTTAACGCACGATCATAGTGCTATTGTTATGTCCTTATGCCTCAAAATGTGGAAGCAACTTGCTAAAAATTCTCAGCTCTAAAAGTTCCCTCCTACCAATTTCTTGTGTTTGCTTCCTCACAATTTTTTGGCTTGTGCTTAGGTTCAAACTCAGTCTCTTTTGCCCCACTGTAGATCAAATGTTCGTTAACTAAAATAATCTTACAAACCATATAGTGCTGATGATTATATCACAATTGCAGGAAAGCTCTTCCCATATGGTGATTTCTTCAAGTGGCTTGCATACGGAAATGGTATGTGATCATACCTTCACTGCTTCAGTCAGATGCTAACTGTCCTGCTTTTTGTTAACTGGATATTGTTTTCTGTAGATGCAAAGCATCCTGGATGTGATCAGTCATACATTGGGCGTCGGGAGCTTTCGTTTACACTGGAGAATGACATCTATCTGCGGTTTCAGTCCTTTGATAGTGCAGCTGAACTGGAGACTTCTATCAAGGAGAAGTGCCCTTTCAAGATTGATATTGGACCTGTCTACAGCGTAGATGTATGATATAGCATCATTAAACATTTCAATTGTTTCTCTTGATTTATTTTCTATATTATGCCCTGTGTGCTATTGCCCAATAAAAATAATTTTTTGTAGCCTGCAAAGCGACATGCCTACGCCCAGTCTGGTAACAATGTCTTCGTACCAGTGGAAAGGGAACTTATTTTTGATATTGTAAGAAACATGCCATGTTATTTTCCTCCTTATGAGCGCGCGTCCTGTTATCTTTGTGCAACTGTTGCTAAGTGTGAACGTTGTCAATACTCCCAGGATATATCTGATTATGATGATGTTCGCTACTGCTGCTCTGGAGCTGACACCTGTCTGGACTGCTGGCCATTAATGACCATTGTCATCAAAATCCTGGATACTTCACTTAGAGGCATGTTATTCGTTATGCAACTACTTTACACGCTGCATTCACATGATGCTATGAAGATTCTGGATAATTAACTGAGTTGCAGAATCTTTAACTCTCGTGGTTTGCTTCACTGTAATAACTGTTGAAAGTATGTTTTTGCAGGTGATTTTGGTTTCAATCACATATTGTGGGTATATAGTGGTCGCCGTGGTGTCCATTGCTGGGTTTGTGATAGTAGAGCAAGAAAGTATGTTTAAGAGAACCTTTTCTTTGTCTCTTTGGTTTGGTGATCGTGAAACTCATCTTTATTATTTCTGTTAGGCTAAGCAATGAACAAAGGTCTGCAATTGCTGACTACTTCCGTGTCTATAAGGTGGTATTTATTAATTCGTAACTCGAGAAACCCCTGAGCCATCTTTCTGAAATTTGTTGACCTGTATTACTCTTTCTTAGGGTGGCGAGAATTCACTCAAGAAAGTTTCGTTGACTGGGCCTGTCCTTCACCCTTTCCTTGCGTATGCTCTAAACCATCTCTCTGCTTGCATATTGTGTTAGTATGAATTGTGATGTACAAATTGGTTATACTGAAACTTTATGCTTCTGCAGACGGTCATACACCGATGTTCTGAAATGCTTCTTTGAAGACAAGCTGTTACATAGCCAACAACTATTTGCATCCGAGGAGAGGTGCCAGAAGATACTCGAACTTATTCCAGACGAAAGTAAGAAATAAAACTTTAATCAGCAGAGATGATGTTCTTCAAATAGCACTGTTATTGACCATTTCTTGTTCATAAAGTATGAAATGTGTTTTACACCATCCTGAGAGGGCGTGTTTTCTAGATGTTGCTAGTGAGCTCCATGATAAATGGCAAGGAAATAGACGATCCTCCATCTCAAAAGAAGATGTGAATGCAGCAAGATGGGAGCAGTTAAAGACGACCTTGCAGTCAGGAAAACACAAGGTTAATGTTTAATCGCCTGCAGTCCTATTCACTTCTATTGCATATGTGTCAGTTATCAATTGGTATATATTTTTCTTGAGTTTTCATCAGGATGTTGTGTGCAGTTATTCACTCTGATTTTTAAATTACAATCACATCTTATAATTCAGCTTACCCTGACGTATTATTTCTACATCTCAGACGCAGGGGCTTCGCAGATGTGTAGAAGAGATTGTCTTCTCGTACACGTATCCTAGACTTGACATGGAGGTAAAAGCAAAATTATCACCGATGCATGTTCGTAACAAGGGAAATATTGATGTATTTCTGCCTATTAATCAAACTGTTGCTGTATATCAGGTGTCAAAGCACATGAATCATTTACTGAAGGCCCCCTTTTGCATACACCCAAAGACAGGTAGAAAACTCGAATAGGTTTCTGATTTTAGTTAAATGTACTATGGTGTGAATTTGCATGCATGAAAAAGGCAGCATGGAGCTTTTTGTCCATTGGAAGTTCTATTTTGTCTGTTCGGTGAAAGATGCACACTTTTAAAATGTATGCATCCACTTAATACCTACAATTATGCTTTCACTTTGCTTGCTTTAGAAGGACTCAACCATGTTCTAGTTTGATTATAAAAACTACGTCTTTCTTTGTACAACTGTCTGAATGATAACTTTGTCACCTCACTACTTCTAACAGTTGTTTTATTGTTTCCCCAGGGCGTGTTTGCGTTCCAATCGATCCCAACAATTGTGAAGATTTTGATCCTACAGCTGTTCCAACTTTATCACAGGTATCTTGTATAGAGCGAAGCATAAACATATAGTATGTGTTAAAAATGTATGTGTGCCTGTTGATGCGTCATGATGTGTCCTGACTTGCTGAAACTACCATGCATGGCCAGCTGTTAGGAGAGCTCAATGCGGCTGGTATGCAGATTGATTCTGAGAACGGTAAGTGACTAAAAAACTTGTACCTGTCCGGGTTTGTAGAACTTGCAAATGACATCTCGTACCATACAGCCTA